>NW_016911511.1:189114-246767 GCF_001483705.2 Eufriesea mexicana | reverse complement strand
AACATCTAAAAAACGTTATCATCGCGCATAAATAAATTCGTTATGCGAACTGATAAGCTGTTTCAGCCGGTGCATACGGGGACGCATGAGTTCATCTCAAATTATTCATATTTTTTATTCGTTTGTTTCATTCAGGCCTGGCCTGAAAATATTCTAAACATCTTGAAATTTGAGAATACGTTTTATTTTTCACAAAAATTACAATTTAAATAGCCAATGGTCGCTACTTTTTACGCATGACGAGTATACTCGTCGTTACACAAAATCCGGCCACTTCTCCGTGACGAGTATACTCGTCGATCACAGCTAACTGGTTAAAAAGTTCCAAGAATTTCGTGTTGTATAAACTCCAGGGAACGAAATCGATCCGTGGGTAGCGGGTTTGGGCACGCGGAAAACGCAGTACTACGTGGCCGGCGCCCGACAGACGTTTCTCTTTATCAATTCCCTCTTCCGACGCGGCGAAACGTCGCTACCGAACGATTTACAGCCGGTCGCCTTATTTCTCGCATTTTTCACCATTCTGTCAGCCACGATTTACGACCCCGTTCCCGGTTATAGACGCGTCTCCGAATTCGCTGATAGCGAAATCGAAAAACGGCGTGCGCCATTGTATTCCACCGTCGCGGTGATAAATACCGTATAAAAGGGTGAAAATGTTTTTCCTTTTGTTCCACCAAGATTTCTTTTTTGTCTTTTTATTGAAATCGACGTTCGAATTTAGGTGTCCGAGTCGAGTTTAGCGACGATAACGAGATTTGCGAGGGAAAATTCTCTATCGATACGAGTGAAATGAACTTGACTCTTTTCAAAATTCTATTCCTTTTTATTTTTATTTTTTTTATGGAAATCGACGTTCGATTCTTGATGTTTTGGTCGAGTTTGCGTTGACGAAGAGATCTATGAGGGAAAAATTTTCATTGATAGGAGTGAAACGACCTTAATTT
The DNA here is from genome assembly GCF_001483705.2 of Eufriesea mexicana. Lineage (NCBI taxonomy): Eukaryota > Metazoa > Arthropoda > Insecta > Hymenoptera > Apidae > Eufriesea > Eufriesea mexicana. Next base: position 245,820 of record NW_016911511.1, on the reverse strand, counting down.
CTTTTAAAATTCTATTCGTAATTTTTTCTTTTTTAACCATTTTTCTTTTTTTTTTTTATTGAAATTGTCTGAGACGAGTTCTATGAGTGAAAATTCTCCATGCACATAGGCGAAATGACCTTGATTCACTTTAAAATTCTTTTCCCGATTTTTTTCCTTTCTTTTAAATATTTTTTATTAAAATCGGCGTCTGAGTGTAGTTTAACGTTGATGACGAGATCAAAGAGTGAAAATTCTTCATCGATAGGAGCGAAACGATTTTGATTTCCTTCAAAATTCTTTTCTCGAATTTTTCTTTTTTAAAAAATTTCTTGTTTTAGTAAAATCGACATCTGAGTCTAGTTTAACGTGGATGACGAAATCTATCGGTGAAGATTTTCTATTGATCCGAGCGAAACGAACCTCGATCCTTTCCAAAATTATTTTCCCGATTTTTTCTTCTTTAACAAATGTTTTCTATTGAAATCGATGTTTGAATCGAGTTCTATGGATGAAAATTCTCCATCGATAGAAGAGAAACGACCTTGATTTTCTTTAAAATCGTTTTCTCGTGTTTTTACTTTTTTAAAAATTTGTTTTTATTAAAATCGATGTCTGAGTCTAGGTTAACGTCGATGACGAAATCTATGAGTGAAAATTTTCTATCGATAGACCGAAGCAGAACTCGATTCCCTTTAAAATCCTTTTCCCGAATTTTTTCTTTTTTCTCTTTTTCTAATTTTCCTTTTTCTTTTTTATTAAAACCGACGTCTGAGTCGAGTTTAACGCCGCTGACGAGATCTATCGGTGAAATAAACGACATGAATTTCGACAGACAGCCAGCCGCGATTGACAGGGCTGATCGACATGGACCCAGGAGTCTCGGAAACACCGGCCAACGGAATTGCGGACAATGAGGCTGGAAAACCAAAAGACGTGAATATCATGATGGCGAACATCAATATACAGGCTGCCAAAGAAAAGCTGAAGTCGTCATGTGAGTGTTTTTAAATTACTTTTTCTCTTTTCCCTATTTTCGTGTCTTCGCGTCTTTTTATTTGGATATGTGAATTTTTATAAAATACGAGTACTAGAATTATACAGGGTGTTTCAGTTTGAGCTGAGACAATTTCGCGAGTGTATATCAACAATTAAGGAAAAGAAAATTTCTAGGAAAATTTAGAAAGAGTTTCAAAAATATGACAATTTTGAGGATTAGAAAATTTCCAGAATATTGTAAAAGAATTTTAACAGAATTTTGAGAAAATTTGCACAACTTCTACTCAAATAGCAATATAATCACATACATATCTGTTTAGAAAAAACTTCAAAGATAAGACAATTTTAAGGAATAGAAAATTTAAAAAATAAGAAAATTTCCGGAATATTCAAAAAGAATTTTAACGGAATTTTGAGAAAATTTGCACAACTTTTACTCGAATAGCAGTATCATCACGTACAGTATGTATAGTATGTATATAGTATAGTACTTACACATGGCAAACTTGTAATATATTATATTATACAATTACATTATACTATATTATACTATACTAACTAGCAGTTGTAATATTTTCAAAATAATTATTCGCTGTTAAAAATTTATTTAAAAAATAGTCTTCAAAGACCAACGAAGAAGAATGATAAAAGCTAATTCAGAGGATACGATTACTTTTTAAGTACACTGTAAGTATGAAAAGCTCACATACGTGATAATTAACTTTTGAATGAAGATATGACATTGTGTGAACACCGCATTAGGTTATCATCTATTCGTATAAATGATCAAATTCATCGAAATTTATTATCTCACCTGAACAAGCTGTAAATCATCTTATTATACTTCTGATTCTGCGAATTTTAATTATTATTCTTCCATTGAAACTTTTACGAGATTATTTTTATTTTTATTTTACAATTTAATATAAATTGAAAAAATTGAGTTACTAATATATTGCAAAAATACTGTAATAAAAGAAATGAAAAATTCTACAGCGACGAAATAAATATAAATTGCTGAATAGTTAAAAGATGCATCAGAGATCGAGGAATAAAAATCTGAATTTAAAAAAATTGATATTTTTTTCAAAAAGAAATAAATAAATTATTGAGCTTGATAGCTCGAGTAAAATCGATATCTAGATAAAATTTTTGCGGTCTATAACGTATTTTTAATGGAATAGAAGATTACTATGGTACAGTGTGAAAAAATTATGGCATTTGAAAGTTGAATAAATATCGTTGTCTCATCGAAGTCGCATTGTTCGATGCTTTCGAATGTTACAGAAGAAATAAATATAGTAATATGTCATGCAGTTTCAATTTCGAAATCTCACGAACTATGATTTAGTACCCTGTAAATTGTATAATGTTTGTGACACATTATTCTACGTAAAATATATTACAGGGGACTCTCAAGTATTCCAATTAATAAGACACGACTATTCAGATAGAAGAATTGTTCTAAGATAGCAAACCACTCAACATTTCAACAAGAATGATATTGCTAACAATTACATAAGATAAGACGCAACATAAATGTAATAATCTTTGATTACTTATGGAATCCATGTTTCTTTCACTGTTAAGTAGCATTAATTTTTTAGTACATTAAATGGCACCAAATTACGTTTCCATTTATTCATGAAATCATTGAACCCTTTGCACTCGACGATTTTTTGACTAAAGAAGAGTAAGTTTTCAAAGATTTTTTGCTATACAAATGACTATATTTTTTTGAGTAGTATTTAAATAAGAAATCGTATAATAATTAACCCTTTACACTCGAGAGATGCCTCTCAGTCGCCATTTAATCAGATTCTAAAAATAGATGTTAATTAATATATCAAATTTACAATTACCCAACGATGCATGGAATATTGAAGTAAAATAATTCTACGTCTTAATTTTCATACGATTTCTTATTTACCGTTTTAGAAATATTGTCGACTTTATAGCAGAAAGTCTGCGAATTACCATTTTCCTGTAACGAAAAAATCGTCGAGTGTAAAGGGTTAATAGGTAGAATTATTTGATTTCGATACCTTTCATATCATTACATTATCTTAACCTTGACATATTAATTAATATCGATCTTCGGAATTTTTAAAATGGCGATTAAAGGACGCCTCTCGAGTGCAAAGGGTTAAATATGCTTTTCTTGCAATATATTTTTTCGATGCATAGAATTCGATTGCAATAAATAAATAAATGTTTATAAGGCTTGAATATTAAAGCATAATCTTCTGTATCGCTATTGAGTTTTGATTTTGGTGACGAATCTTATATACTTTGTATTTGAATACTTTAACACCGAATTTACCCCAAAAAACACACTAGGTTTTGATGCCATAACCTCTAAATAATAATTAACCTTTTAATATTTGAAATGTTGATACAAGTCTCGATATATCTTTGTTATCGATATGTAAAAGTAAATTGGTTAGGTTTGGTAATATTTTGGTGGCAAAAGGAGTGTTTTAAAAATCTGGTAATGGCGAATTTGATTGACGGAAATAACACCATAGTGACACCAGTAATGAGGACATACAGAAATATTATATATATTTATAATTATATTTACTTCATATACATATGTGATAATGACAAGTACAATTTATTATATATATAATATATTTTTCCCTATATAGGGAATATTCGGATATTACTTTATTTAAATAATACAAGTTCTGACATAGGGAAGTATATATATATTTATATTTACTTCATATGCATATGTAATAATGATAAATATAATTTAATATATATATATTTCCCTATATAGGGAATATTCGGATATTAGATTGTTTAAATAATACTAGTTCCCATGACAGATATTTCGCCACACTGTATACTTTAGCAGCAAGTATTTTTAATGCCAAGCTAAACCGAGAACGGAAAAGTTACTAGACTGCAACACCGAACAGTTTCATCGCAAAATCGAATTTTCTTTATGATAATAAACGTCAGTTTCACTGACGACGAAAGTTCTCGTTCTGTGGAATATTCTGTTTTTCTTTTCTGTAAAATCGTACCTCGAAGAATTAAGATACAAATTAAAATTAGAAATCAGTCTATCGCTTTAAGACTGTCGATAGAAACGATATATCTTCGAGTGAGGAATAAATAATACCTTGTCGTTCTTTCGTAATCAATAAAACCCCAAGTCTCAATACAGGGATTTGTAAAAACAGAGCAAGAAACGGAATTCTCGAATTATTATAAGAAAAGACAATGTTGGAACAAGAGAAAATAAATGAAGTAACAAAAAGAGCAGATCGAATGATCCAATTCCCTACCAAGTCTCTCTCAAGTCAATCCATAAGATAGAATAGAATATGAAACACGATAAATAGATTAAAAATACGCTATACTGTGCAAGATTTCCATCAACAAATGCCTTCCCGGAAGATATACCAAAAAAGAATTACCGTCATAAAAGGAAAGATAAACAATGTACCAAGGATAAAAATAAAAATTCGCGAGAAAGCGATTCGAGCGATAAAAAGATACGACCGTACGTGAGAACTTCAAGGAAGTGGAAATCACCTCGAATGAACGAGAAGCTGCGCTAAAAAAGGAGTTCCAAGAAGAAAAATATAGCACAAGGATAACGGAAGAAATACCAAAAGCGAAACCGAAACCACAACCACACGCGAGATTTGAACTGAGATTTCGCGCGCTTATCTCCTCGAGGCTTTATCAGTTCCTGACACGTGGACCCTATACAGTCGAGTCTCCCATAACGCGTTATATGGAAACCGTGTTATAAGAGAATCAGAATTAATTAATAAGCGAGAACTAAAATATATTCGTAAATTTTAATATATTTAGAATCTTTGGAGATCAAGACGAAATAAAGCAAACAAATAAAAAGTATAAATAATTCGAGATTAGTATGGATCGTTGACTGCTAAATTCCGTTATGGGAATTTAATATTCCGTTTCGGAATGTGGAATGTGAACACGCTTTTGCGAAACTGGCTCTGAAGAGAGGTCCACGAAGAGTTCTTTCCTACGATGACAAAGATCATTTGCACGGAGTACAGTCTAGTCTCCTACAACGCGATTAACTCGTACCGCGTTATACGGAAACCGTGTTATAAGAAAATCAGAATTAATCGAAATCAGGAAACGCGTTCTATGTAAACCGCGTTATGATAAACATGGTAATAAGACAAATCGGATTAACTTATACCGCGTTATATGGAAACCACTGCCGCGTTATACAGGAACCGCGTTCTAAGAAACTCAGAAATAATACAAATTGAACGAACTCGTACCGCGTTATATGGAATCTCAGAAATAAATAAATTGTACATAAATCAGACCTATATAACAACTGCATTCTCAAAGTATCAAGTTGCGATTGATACGGTTAATAAATAAAATTTTATAATAGAAATGACAACGAATATGTAGATTTTTACATATTCGAATTTAGGTTCATCGAATATAATACATAGTTCGTATAATAAAATTATAAACTAAAAAAATTCTTTCCAACGAAGAAACTTAATTTGATACATATTAGTGACGCATCCTAGTTTAAAATAGGATTCTAACGTGTTAAAATTAAACGGTTTATTACTTTGTTTTATATAATTATCTTTCGGGTGCTTATCAAAGCCCTTATTAAAATCTTTTCTATCGTAAGTTCTCTTATCCTTCGATGTTATTCCATATTTTTTCTTATTTATATTTATTTCTGAAACAAATGTTTTATTCTCAAACACTCTTATGAAACCGCTTCAGTCTGATCAGAATTCAGACATTCTTATCACGTGGTTCATACATCGAGGATACCACAATTAGATCGTTTTATTATTCATCGTCACCGTCAAATATTTTCAGTTTAACCCTTATTTTTCTAACTGGCCGAAAAACGCGTTATATGGAAACCGTGTTATAAGAAAATCAGAATTAATCGAAATTAGGAAACGCGTTTATGGGAACCGCGTTATGAGAAATATAACGTTATAGGAACATATAAATTTGCATTAATCCTATGTTAAAATTTTTTAAGGTCATTTGACATTTATATTTTTTTAGAATGTCACTAATTTTAAATTATATATTAAAGTCAGCTATTCTTCTTTTTCGTAATAAAACTTGAAATTTATGCACGTCCCGAAAGAAATGAAATATATAGTTGGTATATCGAGGATATCGCAATTAAATTGTTTTATTATTCATCATCACTGTCAAATATTTGCAGTCTAACTCTTTTTTTCTAATTGGCCGAAAATCCTCATTTTGTAAATTTTCTTCTCGGTTTTCAAATGTAATTTTATTTTGTAGTTTTTCCAAAACCTCTTTATACGAAGCCAAGCAATTTTGAAATTCTCTTTTGAATTTTACACTACGCATCATTGAAGGATCATTTTGAGGTAAATGACATAATTCTTTAGCCAAATCCAGCCCTTTTTATATATAAATAACTGAAGTTTGAAACGAATTCGTTATCCATGTTTCTTCCATAAATGCATTTGAGTTAGACTCGTCAATTAATTCCCCATAAATGTCATCTATATACAAAAATTTAACACATCGAATAAGTGCTTCCATAGATCAATTCTCTAAGCCAAGAGCTGTTGGAATGTTCTTGCTCGAAAAACGTGTTATAAGGAGACCGTGTTATAGGAGAACTGTCACAAATTTCGCACCGCATTATAAAAGACTGGACTGTACGAGTAACGAGGTTCAAATCTGGTTTTTAGAAGCACCGTTAGCGCAACACCGGGTCAGTAGTGTTAATTCTTGGTACTGGTTGACTAAAGACCGATTACTAATTCCTTAGGAACACATTGTGACAGGAGCAGTGTCCAGAATCTACCTTCATGACACTCTGTTGTCACGTTGATCACCTACCTTTATTCATGGATCCTTCTTATGAACCAGATTCGCACGATCATCCTACTTGCGAAAGTAAATCGCGTGAGACGTCGCCCATAGGCGGTTCGAGATATCGAATAAATATAATCGCGATGATTTCCCTCATTTTCCACGTTCCAGATACTTTCGCGGGGAACTTTCTTTCCGGCCTGTAAAAGTCGCCGATGTGTACTGTCCAAAGAGATTTCTATCTTACGGATACATCCAAGTTGCAGATTCGTCCATCATCGATGCTTGTAAACTCGTCTGTCCGAGTAGGATGATCTCTCAACTTCTTTTCGATTTCGAGAAAATTGGCTTGTAAATTCTATCTAGCCTTTACGACGCGTTAATAGTCACTGAGAACGATCAGCATAATAGAAAGTTGAGGATAATGCAGCTTCAGAACTGGCGAGACAGAAAGAAAGGGTATCCTAACCTAACTGTCTCTGCTATCGAACGCTAGATAATAAAAACGATAAATTTATATCTTATTTTGGAGTATGTATGATGTATACGTTGTATAGAATAAATTATAATATAAATTGTAATACTATAGATTAAATTTTGAGTTTTAATCGAAAAAAATTTGGAAGAATGTTTTAAATGGGAGAAGAACTTTAAAGATATTTCGGTTGGTACGGTGAATGTACGATTTAGTTTGGTCAAACACCGTTAACCCTGTCGGTAAAGATGGGTAAGAGTGGGACAGTGTCGTTTAGGCGACCAGACCGCGGACATTCACCGCGAACTTGACCCACTGTAATACTTGTAACTCGTGTGAGTGTGAGAAATACACGAGTATTTCGTATGGTTAATTTGCAATCGGTTCGATGATCGGTAGAAGCAATAAAGTGGCCACGTTTATCGATAGCACCTGGCCTAATCGGTTCGAGTGTTTTCAAAATAAAGAAGACTGATAAAAATCAATTAATCGGGTGATAGTCACTGATACACGAGATTTAATAACCTAATACTTCCTAATCGCACATGATCTTGTACGTATGTTCACATTCCCTTTAGATTTTTACATCCAGTAAAAACCTAACCTAAATAATCGCTTCGAGTGCTCTTAAAATTAATTTCGTTATCATGCAAGATCTCGTATGTCTAAAATGTTTTACAATTTCGCAAAATTTGTTAATTTTTGTCTACATCGACTTGTGACTCAGACCTAACTTAATTACCACAAATGTCCTAAAATAAATAAACGTTTAAAATTACGTGAAATTCGTTCAATTTTTCGCATTACTACCTAACCTAATTTCGTTTATGCATTACCATGCTAAAGACCTAACCATGATATTACGTAACACAGATCGAAGTCGCTGGAACACGATTCAATTACACGGGACGAAGGTCTTTCCGTTTGAATATTTAGGAAATTTGCGGACGAAGAGATGCTCGGGCGAACGTGTTGCGCAAAGCGCGGAAGCGACGTTAATTGGAGCGTGGAACGCTCGAGTAAGAAGTAGTCCTCGATCTTGGGAGCTTTCGCGCACGCTCTCGACGAGTCGTGAACTATATGGGCCGGGAACGACTAAACTGTGGCGAGACAGAAATTAATTCTACGCGCTTTCTACTCCGTCCCTCGGTAATACCAGTCGGTACACTATTAATTCGAGAGGGACTCATTGTTTCGATTTCGAGCACATCGGCCTATCTAACGCTAACGAGATTGTAAATTACGATGCGCATTTCTCTATATACTTACAACGCTATATTTTCTAATGTATGTTAAGTGAATAAAAAAATTGCAGGCTCGAAAAACAAAAGTTTATCGTATTCCATGTGAATTTAATTGTAGATGTTGCGATGAAAAATTGATCCTTATCGTTTGACTTTCTATCGTTATATTTTTTACCGATATAATCGTTTTCTTCTTTATCAAGCCACGCTATCGAGTGATTAATGCTTCCCCTCGCTAATAGCAGATGGCGTGCCGATTTGCACGATAAATTATTAATTGGTATAGGAAATGGGTAAATCATGGATTTCTTGTTGTATTTCAAACTCGAAAGGCAAACCTTTCACTGTTTTCTTTCACGGGCCATTACTTTCTCGAATCCTAATTACGAACGAGTAACTTTCATCGTAATTACCGGCAACACCTATGTATGTCTTGTAATTCTATTCGCAATTATAAAACTCAGATATCATCAACAAAACTACGTTCTTATGGAAGAACGTTGATTTTAACATAAATATTCACAAACTACCAGAACACTTCCTCGTTTTTTAATCAAATTTATATTATATCATGATTTTATAACCGCTATTTGGCAATTGATGGTATCAATGATGATTTACATCACGTTTTTATGTAATAAAAATTTTCGTGAAAGCAAGCGAATAATTATACAACAGAGCACTAATGAATTCACTTTAAACATTGAACAGAACGATATCCATTCCGATTAACCTCACTTATTATGTGCTCTCATTTCCATGCCATTAAATACCCTTTTTTCTAATTTACATATCACACGTGAATCTTTGATTCGGAAACCAGTTTATTTCCATTGAACACGATGTTTAATATCCAAATTTATTTCTCATCCGTTTGTCTAATTCAACCGTTCTCGCGAAACGTGCACACTGACCGGTACGCAAGGCAACTACATAACCAATCTCTATAATACGAAATGACATTATGAGATTCCGAGGTTGGTGCACCTGATTCTATAGATACGAGTAACACTAGGATCTCTCCTTTTCCAATAGGGCTTTTGTCAATACAAAGGCAGACTTGAAAGCCGAGGCAAACGTCAATGACTGATCACTGTCACTCTCGATGGGTCGCTAATGGAAACTGTGCGTGACACGTGTTGCCTTCTAATTATATCCGGTCGGCACACGGTTAATCACGAGAACTCCGTTGTAATTCTGGGGCAAACGTGTCCCTCGCATATTCCCTGTCTAACGCTTACGTACACGTGCACGTGTGAATTCACGAACAAAGTTGACATATCGCGATTCGTCGGAAAATGGATTCTCGCATTTTCCACCGAAATTATAACTTTGTACTACATTTTTGCAAACATTGATTGCGAGATACCTAGATGTGCGCGTTGCAAAGTTTGACGCTATTACTTACCGGTTTTGACAGCTCACTGTAGGGGTTATGTTTGTCATTTTTCGCGCGCAGAAACGTGAATACCAAAATGACTTTTATTTTATTAGTATGCTATATACTTCGAGCATAAATTACTATATTATAATTTATTACGTTATATTAAAATGTATGGAGTGTTTTGCGTAATGCGTTTTGTGTGATTAAACGAATAATTTGGTTAAGTATACGAAGTGTTTCGCATAATCTATTCTCGTTGAATAGTTTACTGATTAATTTAATATTTTATTTTTACGTATACTCTACGCAATTTTCGAATAAAAATGGAAGAATATAGATCTAATGAAATTATTTAATGTATAATTCTGGTGAGATAAATTATACTATACATATACTATGAACCAGGAGGTACACTACTTTCCGCCTGTATCTTCCAAGTTTATCTAGAAACTTTTCGTTTGACCTATGCTATTGATTTCTTCATCATTGATACTCCCTTTATCATTCCTGGTATACGCATATGTAATAGTGACCCCAGATTACAGCTCGCAGTCGCGATAAGTAAAACAGAAGCTTCACCAATCAGGCCTCCAAATCGCCCACCAGGGACGTATAAATTCCGCTAGCTTTTCGAACATCACGGAATAAATTTTTCAAAATTTCAAAAAATTTTCCACAAATTCCCCCACTACTTTTCTCGTCATAAGACCCACAAATTTTCTCAATGAAAACCTCACTTCGATTTGGTTTCGATTAAACCTAAACGACCTGGTCCCAAGAGGGAAACAATTTCTGAAAAATTTCAAAAATTCGCGATTTCACGCGAAATCGACGCGAATGGAGGCGTGAACTGATTCAATGACACACCTTTGTTGGGGTCTCAGAGTGCTCGTTTTATTTCCATCAGGCAGGTCTAAGTTTCTAACCTGTTCAGGGTGTCAGAGCGAGGAGCAGGGGGGACAAATTTCGCACGATCCGGGGGCAATTGCACGTAGAAGCGGGATCGATCGAGCGTGCAGGTTCGCGGTTAGCCTAATGAGTCGCAGCAGGGGTGGGCCCCCGACGTAATTAAGAAAATTGCAGCCGATCGAGCGTGGATCTCCGCGCTGCAGGGAAATCTCGCACGTGGTCGCGCGCGTTATTCCGCCTCGGCTCGAATATCAAGCTGCCTCTAATGTTCACCTTTCCTCCATCTCTTCATTATGCATTCACCGCGTGTGCCTTCGTTAAACCGATTTCTTCGCGCGATAGCCATCTGCTTGACATCTGTATTCCGCCAAAGCCTCTGTTTACTCCGGTGTCAACGATATCGGTGACCATTCCTATTATTTTCTCAATTCCTTAGTGGTCCCAGTGACGAGGAGCTAGGATGGAGGTCGCGATGCACGATGAAAATTAACGAATCCATAGTCACGAATTCCAACAAATATTTACTTTTCCTAATTACGATATATCGTCCATTTCTATCAGCTTCCAGAAGCATGATTTCTCATTTCCTCGTGAAAGAGTTTCAATTGGTATCGCGATTTTCCGAAAATCCGTCGCGAAATCGAAGGTTAGAGCGCTCGGCTGGACAGCGCCCGACCGCCATTTTGTTCGCTCGTTCCGCGCCCATCTTCTCGCCAGTGGTGAGGAGGTTTCCCATCGAGAACATGCCCTGGAGCTCCGCGACGTCTTCCGACGACTGCGTCTCTCACAATGACTGTGCGTCCATTTTCCTTACAAAAATTGCCTCGCAGGTTCAGCTAGCGTAAGAGCGTATGACAAAGACTATCGCGACGACCCGGACATCCAATCTTCACTTTGGATAATCATATCTTGTTCCTTTCCTCTCGTTCCAGGGCTGAGCAATTTGATGATGGAAGATGCCACCGGTTGGGAGACTCTTATCATAGCGCTTGCTGAGGTGATTGGCACCGCCATTTTAGTCTTCATTGGATGCACAGGCTGCATCGGGAGTTTGGGGGTTAACCCCTCGGTATTCCAGCTCTCCCTAACCTTTGGCCTAGCTGTCATGATAGCTGTACAGGTGAGCATACGTGAAGCTAGTTCATGTTCAATTAAATACCCCGTTTTCTTTACTAGGCATTTGGAAATTAAAAGTTACAAATTTGAAATTGAAATTTGGCTTTTTATACCGGTTGTATAAAGACTGACATGATTTAGACGGTCGATTATAATTAATATTGTAATTCATTCGGGGTTAGTTTAATCGAGTCCAGGTCTGTTGTCGAGGAACAATGTTAATGAGGTTTAGATAGGTTCATCTGATTCAGCCTTCTGTTTTGGCAGTTCTGAAAGTCATCCGCTGCTTACAATTGCTAATCGAGCCAATCCAAACAGAATGAAGGGGTCAATGACTAGATTGAGACTCTATTTTTAGACTTTCAGAAACTCCATTACATTTCGATCATGCAGGCGATTGTGAATTGTCAAGTGTCCTCTGGACAGCAGACTCGGAATTTGATTTTTAGGCTTCTGGAATCCCTCCTTTCATTCCAACTTTTGTGTTTTACGATTTTTCCGTGCTTACATGTTCAGTCGTCTTTTAAGACACATAATCCTATTTTTTTCGTTTCGCAGAGCATCGGTCATGTCAGTGGCGCGCACATAAATCCGTCTATAACAGTGGCAGCACTGATCCTAGGGAAGAAGTCTCTGCCCATGAGCATCCTCTACATCGGTGCCCAGTGCTTCGGGGGTCTGATAGGTTACGGTTTGCTCAGGGTGAGACACGTTTTTGTTTTAACAATTTTTTTTCTCCATTAAAAATGTCTTAACTTCGAATAACTGTTTCTCTTTTCCACCAGCTGATAACTCCGGTCGAGTTGATCTACGGCTCCAATCCAGACACAGCGCTCTCCTTCTGCATGACCGACATCCACGAGAATCTGTCCACCTTCCAAGGTGTGATGACGGAGTTCATAGCAACCGCGATTTTAGTCCTCTTCGCCTGTGGCATATGGGATTGCCGCAACTCCAAGAACACAGACTCGGTGTCCATGAGATTCGGCTTCTGCGTCGCGGCTCTGTGCACCATTTTCGTCCCCTACACTGGGTGCAGTCTGAACCCAGCTAGGACCCTGGGCCCAGCTGTCTGGAACGGTTACTGGACCAATCACTGGGTCTTCTGGATAGGCCCCATCAGTGGCGCCATCGTGGCGTCGCTGTTCTATCGATGCCTCTTCCATTGCAAGAGGATCGAAACTGACTCTGGACAGCGTGAATAAGAGTCTAGGCCGAAGAATAACGATGGTAAGTCCCGAGAATGCATTTTACACTTGGGAATATCAATTATCACTTGCTTCGCGATCCACGTAACTCCATTTTCCGCCATTTTCCATCGTCGCGAACTCGATTTCCTCGATTTTTCGATCTTGGCTGAAAACGGGGTGTATCGTGTTTTATATTCGTTCTGTCGGGCGACTTTTCTCATTCGCTACGTTTCCTAGTTCGCTTGACTGGAACTGATCGGAGGAGGAGGCGCTGGAAAATGGGTCGTTAATCGACTGTCCTGTTCCTTTCAGCGAGCAGAATTGCATTCCGGTGGTCCATGGTTCACAATTCGAGCGAGAAATCCTAATCGTGTCGCAGAAGCCGGAAGTGGAGCACGGTCGCAGGGCCGTAGGAAGAACGAGAAGAGCTGCAGGCTTCGCGGGATGCCACGCGAGGAGGACTTCTCGATTGCGTAGACTGATTTTTCCCGAAACGAATCGTTTCCTTCGTTATCGCTACACTCCTTCCTCTTCTCTTCTATCGCGCGAAAAATTTTCTCGTGGAATTCAGGCTAGGCTCCCCTCGTCGGAGGGGCCCTCCGAGGCGTGGGGATAGAAGCACGAAAATTGTTCGCGGGATCTGTTCCGAGTGGGAATAAGAGATATAGGGTACAAAGAGGATTCTCGATGAAGGTTGGACGAAGACTGTTTTCCAAGCTTCCTACTTTCGATTTCGAATCTTCTCAAAATTCTTCGATTTTTTAAGTCAATTTTATTGTATTAAAATTGCCAGCGAAAATTTACGTTGATCGAAACTGATTCAGGGGCGTGCTTAGGTTGATCAAAATAAACCTGATACGTTTTAGAAAATCCAAGTCCTGTGTTTTTACTGTTGCCATACCTGTCCCTCGCTGTCTCGATATTTTATTTCGTAAGGAAGGGAGGAAGAAACATTTCCATTTTCCAAATGTATCGATTTTGAGAATCGAATTTAATTATGGTTCTAAGCTCGAAAATAATATTTTCAAGCTATACCATAGTCGAATTTGTCCTTCTGTACTTTTATCTTAATTATTCTTATTTATTCTTTAATATATTTAATTTAATATAATTATAATTATAATTAAACAAAATATATTAAAAATATATTAAATTTCGGAATTCAAAACGAGATTTAATAAAACAAAAATATTTGGAATTCCAAAAAGCCGAAGCTGAATAATTTCGGAATTCAAAACGAGAAATTAAAAGTTAATTTGCGATAATTATTGTCATTTATTCTTTAATATATTTTGTTTAATTATAATTATAATTATATTAAATTAAATATATTAAAGAATATAATCGCAAATTGACTTTTAATTTCTCGTTTTGAATTCCGAAATTACACAGTTTCGGGTTTTTGGAATTTCAAATATTTTTGTTTTATTAAGATTCTATAATTATTTCAGAACTGTAAATTAATTCAAACAATTATATGCCAAGTTTCATTTTTCGAAGAGGTTAGATATTTTTTGAGTGCAGGAGTATTTATTCTTTCGCATACTTTTCCCTGTTCATGTAAATATAGCAACGTGAAAGTTGTACGAAAAATTGCTGAACTTCGGAAAAATTTTTAAATATCGGAAAATCGAAGAAAGCTGTGATTGACGATACATTATTTCAAATTTTAGTAAGAAATACATAGTGTGTGTATTATCTTAAAGTTCGCAAAGCATTTATCAGTGGACATACTTTCGCGACAAATCCAGCTGTGATCTTGGCACAACCATAACCCAATGGCGCGTGAAATTCGGAATAAAAATGACACATTTCGCAAGTCACAAATGTACAAGTTCCAATGTTCTACTAATAATTCTCCGATTTTTGAGTTATCTTCTCTTATTTCCAGGTATCTCGAGTGACTAACGCAAAATATTCGGACAGATAACCGTTCGATATCGAATTTCCAATTCGTTTAAAATTCGATATATTCTCCGAAAACGATGACTGAATTTCTAAAAATTATTCTTCGTAGAATATTATCCGTGAACTTCACTTACCGATCGAGTGTCAAAAAATATCTACGATCCATGATTAATATTCTGAGAATATTCAAAGTTCGACGAATTTTTGAAATTCCAACCCCTACGAATTTTTGAAATTATCGAAGGTGTGTTGAAAAAATATTAACAAATTCCTTTCATTGAATTTGAATAAATTTCACTGGCTGGTCGAATTCCCAAAATATTAAAAATTCCACAGATAGCTGTCACCCCTGGAGCTCTAGAATCCATCGCATCAATTTTTACAACAGCTATAGCTTCAAATATTTCTAACTCTTTGACATTAAATCCAAACAAAAATTTTCTTCTTTCATTAAATTCTATTTAACGTCACCGAGTTACATATTCGAAAAAATTTCACGGACTCGTCGAATTCCAAAGTTATTAAAAATTCCACAGATACCTGTCACCTTGGAGTCAAAGTTATGCTCCAAACATTTTTAATTCGTTAACATTAAATCCCTCCTAAAATTTTATTTTTTCACTAAATTCTATCCAATGTCATCGAGTTGCATATTCGGAAAAATTTCATTGATTGGTCAAATTCCAAAGTTATTAAAAATTCCACAGATACCTGTCACCTTGGAGTCAAAGTTATGCTCCAAACATTTTTAATTCGTTAACATTAAATCCCCTCTAAAATTTTCTTTTTTCACTAAATTCTATTCATCGTCATCGAGTTGTATATTCGGAAAAATTTTAATGATTGGTCGAATTCCAAAAATATTAAAAATGCCACAGATGCCTGTCACCCCATAGCCCAAGTAACGCTGCAAACATTTCTAACTCGTTGAAATTAAATAAAAAAAAATTTCCAAACATCCCTCACTCCGTGGAATAAATTTTCAAACAAATTGAAATATTTCAAATTTGAAAACATTGCTTTTCGACCAGCATAAATTTCGCAGTAGGTTGCAGCAAAATCGCTCGTTTCCTAACCTTCAAAACATTTCGAACGCACGATAAAATAAGAAAAAAAATTTCCAAACATCTCTCACCCGTTAAAATAAATTTCCAAAACAGCGTAAATACCTGAAATTCGCGAAAATAATATTCCACTGGAAATATCTCTCGAAAGGTTGCAATACGAATGGGATCGATCCTAACCTCAAAACTCACGGGGCCACCCTATAGGTTCCCGCGAGTTTGCCAGGGACAGGGAGTTGACGCACCTATATTGTTTACGGCCTCCGTCGGAGTTTGTTGCACGCGGTAAAAATAAACTGGCTGCTCAGGAATCGAGAATAAACTCGGTGCGCGCGCTGGTGCGCACGCGAGCGGTGAGCGCGGTGGTGGGGGGGCTACGTGGAGGAGGTTAACGTTGAATCAACCGCCGAATGACCACGTGCCGTGGCGATAAAAGTGCGTACGATCGTGGCGGTTCACAAACAATCGGGACGAGCGACCGTGCACTCGCTCCTCCACGGTGCTCCCCATCGATCTCGATCGCAGCTCTCGATCTCTCGCCGCGCCGCAGTGTACAGTGTGTGTGTGTGTCTCTACAGCTGGCGTCATGTCTAACGATCTGCGCTCAGGTAAGTCGCACTCGCTTAGAAAACTGGGACGCGGGTCGTGAGAGACGACGGAGAAACGCGGGAGAGGAGAGGAGAGGAGAGAAAAAGGGAAGAAAGGAGAGGAGAGTTATTTCGTCGGGATAGAAGAAAACACTATGGAGCACGATCGCGGGTATAGCATAGCGTTTGTTTGGCTTCCACGGCGCATCGTCAGTCGCCTCGAGGGTATACAGGGTGTCGTGTAACTACCGACTCGGGAAGGCAGGATATAAAAATCATCCTGAGAAAATCGAATCAAGATTTACAAGTTTATAGCATTACAAAAACGAGAGTTTGGATGTTAAAAAGTGACGTCTTGTTTTCTGCTATCGTACTTTCGGGACACCCGGTATGATGGGGGAATCGAGGCCAATTACGAGTGCAATTTAATTTCCGAAATTCTCACTGCTCCCCATGCGCGTCTTTCGCGAATGATCAAGGTATGCAAACGCGCGGGACAAGTATATACCGGGTGGCCCGGAAGCACAGGACTCGCCGGGATCAAATTTGACGCAATTGTCGATATATTTCATCATCGTTCGAACGTCTCTGCATGTACCGTGTGTTAATTGATGAATAGGAATTGTCAATCAGTAGACAGCGAGAGTAAAAAAGTTGTTTCGATATACCGGGATGTTGTACGAGAATTTAACGACGTTCGTCGAGCCAGGCTTTTCTGTATGAATTAGTATGATATTGTAATGATTCGAAGACGAGATACGCGCTTCTAAGACACTCGATATCGATTCCTGTTTCACTAATCTCTGTTTGCCGATCGCGATTAGTCATGTAACGACTTTGTACCTTCTTAGCTATCCGGTTACTCTTTGACACAGCGTTAGCAAATATTTGCTTCAATGATAAAAGATCGAAGAGGGAAAATGAGATATATTGATTTTTGTTGACTTTTGGATTTTTCACGTTGCTTGACAAGTGAAATCGGCCATTTAGAAGTCTGTATTAATTCCAGTGATAAGAGATCTTCGAAGATAGCTGATTAATCTGCGACGTAATACTGCTAATACAGCCTAATTGAGGTTATGTCCAGCGATATCTTCTGGGCCATGACGAAAAATCTGTGATCTCGAAAGTAAATACCAAGAGAGTTTGGGAATTTTAAGACTAAGATTTGAACGATCGATAGTTCATAGATAATATTAATTAAAACGATATAATACCGATAAGACCGTTTGGGAAAATATTTGAAAGAGGAATATTACGTCGTTTCGATGCGAATATTTCGTGTTTCAACTTTGAAAACTCTGATATTAAGGGAACTATCTTACCTCTTTATCTTTATATTTATATTAAAGCAGCTGCACGGTGTCGACAATTGCAAAAACAAAATGGCACTCCGACTGACCTTAATTCTAACCTCAAAACTTCTCCATAAGACACGAACACCGAGTTATCACATTTTTCTCTGCTTGTATCTATTTACAAATTGAATTACGAATGAAATTATATCATAGGCACGTTTATGCATCCGTTTTCCTCTCTCTCTCTTAAATAACAATATCGGCAATCGCGACGAGAGTGCAATAAAAAAGTGGCAATAAATTGCAAGCTTGGCGAATCATTTGTGATTAAACGACGATAAAAATAATCGTCTGTGACAGTTATTTCTGTCTGTTTACCGATTGGTACAGGTGTCGAGGACCGATTAAACCGATCGGTAGCCGCGAGTCATGCTTACGTAAAATAAGGAAACCTGTTACACTCGGTTTCTGTGTCTTCCTTGTGTGACCTTGAAACACATCATACAGAAATTCCGTTGAAAAATCGCGCGTTTCGATCGTAGAATAATTAAGATTTCTCGGGAAACGAGCAATAACGACTGCACCATTGGAGAAAGAAAAAAAAAAATTAGGATTTTCCTGAAGAAAAAAAGAAATTGTCGAAGAATCGTTTCGCAAGAATTATTTCCTAACGACGTGCGATTACATACGTAGCGATGTATTAACATTGGAAATCAGCACCGAATGATGACGTGTCGAGCTAATTTGTGGCAACAATAATACAAGTCTTCGAGACGGATGCGAGTTTACTGTATTTTTTTTCTTTCTTCTTTTTTGTGTCATCACTGATTATAATTCTTCCATTTTTCATTAATCAGCGGAGACAGAGATGTCTGGGACCTCGGCGAAAATGAAAAAATTATCGTTCGATATTGATAACTTCAAGAATACACGTTTCCTCGAATAACACGAGGCATCAACGTTCGATTCGATTTGTAATTTCGGAGACGTTTCAATTTTTAATTGAATATTAAATATTTAATTCTATTTCGAAGTACATTAATTACAAATTCGATAAATTCCAATCCTATTTTTATCCATTTCGGGCGATTTTCTCGAAAACCGAAATAGCAGATTTAATCCAATCTTTATGGTCGTTTCTAGAAGATGGCGGAATTTGTTACGTATAATTACGAAACGCAAAAAGTTATTTTATATCGACTCTGGAATAATATTTGAACTATCATATGTTCCTTTCAAATGATTAAAAAAAAATGTCGGATTTATTTATTTCTGTCAAAAAATACGTAAACCGAAATGGCAGATTTATTCCAATCTTCATGGTCGTTTCTAGAAGATAGCGTAATTGGTTATGTATAATTATGAAACGCAAAAAGTTATCGTATATCGACTCTGGAATAATATTTGACTCATCATATGTTCCTTCCAAATAGAAAAAAAACTCGGATTTATTTATTTCCGTTAAAAAATACCTAAACCTGATTCGAAATAAAATTCTAACCGTAGTTTGGCGTAAAATGGATCACGAAGTTTCGAATTTCTGAGTAACAATGAGGTTAGTTCGCGATTCGCTTTGAAAAAGGAGAACATTATGAACTTGATCCACTAATAAAAAATGCAGGGAAAAAAAAGGAAATAGAAAAGTAAAAAACATGCCACGCATGCAGAATAGAGGACTCGCGTGTTTGTTTGCAAATGCTCACGTGGCCGAGTACAAGCAGCACAGGCTTGATAGCATAACTGCATCGCGAGATCAACCTTTTGATTGCGCAACGTTATTATTGCACGGAACACTGCTTCGATCGTTGCATTCTTTTCGCGAATAACGAAATATCGTCCCGAAGCCGGTTATTCCAGTTATCGGGATGGCTGGTTCAAAGGTAAGTTTAAATCAGCTTCGCTTTAAAATCGAATCGAGGTCCCTTCGATGTTTGGTTAGGTTCCCTGCTCGGCTTTTCCCTTACCACCGGAGCATAGCGGTGAAGCTTACTTCTTTCGAAGGAGCCCTGTGCGATGTCGTTACTAGTCGATTGCCCAATGTCCCTTTGCAGCGCACTGCAGTGCTGCGAGTGTTGCTCGCGTCGCTGCGTAACATTTCTCGCGATTCGTGATCGCTGCCTGTCAAATTTATCTCGTGTAATTAGTTCGATTGTGAAGAACGAGTGGCTGATACAGACGCTGGTGTTCAATATCGAATGACGGGCTGCAAACTTCCACGTTTTGAATGCTCGACAATTCAGTGTAATTGTATCGACTGCTATCGAGGAACTGTTCGATGTGAGACTATGTCATATGTTTCTCGTATCGTCGAATAATTCTCACGGTGCACAGCGTGCCAGGAGCCTAGCAAAACTGGCGAAAAATCAAAAAGTGCGAGGATTTTTATAAATTTTGGCTATGTCCCGCTTTCGAGGTTGCTGATTCCGAATCTAGGGTTAAAACTTTTAAATTTGAGTTATCAAATCCAATATGGCGGTTTAAAATTGAAAGTCGATTTTTGAAATTTTAATAATGGATCCAATATGG
Organism: Eufriesea mexicana; assembly: GCF_001483705.2. Lineage (NCBI taxonomy): Eukaryota > Metazoa > Arthropoda > Insecta > Hymenoptera > Apidae > Eufriesea > Eufriesea mexicana. The sequence continues at coordinate 225,297 of NW_016911511.1, read as the reverse complement.
TGGATTAAAATTTGTAAATTTTTCCTGTCTGTATAAAGATGATTCTCACTGTTTTTTTGGATATTCAGATTATACACTTAAGCTGATTCTAAACACAAAATATGAATTTTGTTAAAATAAATAGAATTTGTTTATTAAAAATATGACATTGCTGTCATTCATGTTTAGCGATTTTTAAAACAGATTGTAGTGCAATTTTGAATTAGTTCGATATAATTTCTCTGTCAAAACGCTTTTTTCATCTCCATACGTAAATAATATAAATGTATATGGTTAAATGTGAGGTTATGTAAATATATTCCATAACGCGTTATTTTATTTATTTTTTTTTTTTTCAAGATTAGGATGGTAATGATAATTGTATAAATATCGCGATTAATTTCGACGAAATAATTTTATTACCATTGACGTTGCGTGTCTCTAACGACCACCATGGCGCCACTAGCGAGTCGAATATTGACTATCGATAACCCCAGCGACAATTGACATGTTAAAAGGCTTAGAAGATTATCTTGTATACACTTTTTCAGTCCAGTTTTAATAGATAGGCGCGCTGATTGGTTTCCATCAAGTGTCGGTAATTTCCAATCAGTATGTTTCTGGGGTATCCCGGATAACTATTCGCGTATTGTGCAGAGATCAGGAGCGTGCAATGGGGGAGCGACGGGGCAAGGGGGGCGCTCTATTCGTTCCGCCTGACTTCATTTTTCAAGCTATCGACGGCATGTGCTGGCACAGTAGTAGAGATGTTCTTTTTATCGTGTATCAAACGGTTAATACTGACCTGTTAATACTGACCTTGTATCTACGCCGACGCTTTATCGCCGTATTCTATTCTCGATGGATCCGGTTATGCTTTCTACGCGATGGTATACGATTCGATTTGTGGGTATGAGAATTCCAGCAATGCAATTCGTAGTGAAAATTCGCCTATCTATTATTGTCATGTTAGACTAGGTCAACGAGACACCATTTCTTCCAAGGGTTATTCTTTGTGCACACTAGTCGAAAATGTCAATATAATTGAATTTTTCAGTCAAATTCTATTGAATTGTAATGGCTATAACAACTCAATAGGACTTTCCTCTCTTATTTATGTAAGAAAATTAACTCACCACGATATTAGTCGAAAATGTCAATATAATTTGTACCCTCTTTGTACCTTTCTTGTATATAGGGAGCTACAGTGAGGTGGGGGCTGGAGTGAACCTAACCTAACCTAACACAACTAATTTTTGGCAATCCAATGAAATTTTTTCTCTTCGTTTTGTCCTCGATTATTGCGTTCGTTTTTAATTGCTTTTCCTGGAACGTCGAGGTTATGGCGGTCGATGAGGATGAGCGTAAGAATTCTTGGTATACCATCACGAACGATGCGTGTTAAAGACATGTCGAAGACCTGGTTTAGAAAGTAATCTCTCATTCCTCGAGAACGCGTGATAAATTAGCGAGCAAGAATTAATTTTAATTATAAATTCTTCAAGAAAATATCTTCTAAAATTCGCAGAGGTTTAAAACAGGTAATTTCGTGAATTTATGCCATTTCTCTCATAATTATACTCTTGCTTTCTTAATAAGGATCTGGATACGGGTCGTAAATCACGAAATTTGGAAGAAAAAATCTTTATATGACACATTGATATAACATCGATAAAGAAAATGTAATTTTATTATTGGTGTAGGGTATATTTCATACACGGTCACCCTGTATATTATAAAAATCGTAAAATAGAGGAAAAATTTTCGAAAGCTTCGTGTGCGAGGAACATACACAAAGCTTTATAAATAAAATATATTTCTTATATAATTCATAATAGCAATTTGATTAAATTTATTTCAAACAAATAAATGTTATATAAAAATTAGTTATTTGTATACAATATAGGTAACGAAAATTACACCGGTTGTAATTATAGTAACTTTTCCTTTTCTAACGCTGAGGCTTCTAATTTGTTAATATTTTTTGGTTACGAAACTTGACTTTAATAATTGTTTAATGAATTACATATTCGACTGTTGTTTCATCATATGCACCGTAGTATTCCTTTTTTTACATTTTCCACCCTCATTTGATTCTTTGAAAATCAATATTGATACTGACGAAACTATAGCGAAAATATATCTTTTAATTTTAGGAAGCATGAATCTCCATTGCGAGATTATCTGTCTCGAAATTCAATAATTACTAAAAAGAAATAATAAGAAGGAATTAACGTTTATTAACCCTTTGCACTCGGCGATTTTTTTGTTTAATTCGAAGACTTTTTGCCATAAAGTCGAGAATATTTTTAAAACGGTAAATAAAAAACCGTATGCAAATTAGGACATAGAATTATTTTAATTTTATTTTATTAAATTCGTAATTTTAAATTCGGTATATTAATTAACATCGATCTTTAGAATCTGATTAAATGGCGACTAAGTGCCTCTTAAGTGCACATAACACTGATTATTTCTGAGGCAGGATTTAAGTTCACACTGATATATTCATGACGGACAAATTCTAGCGAACGAAGCTCAAGGTTAGGTCTAGGTTAGGTTGTTCGGTGATAGCTCCCTGTTTCGGATGGAAAAGAGTCCCAGATTAGAGGAGTCGGAACGAACTGTCAGTCATTCTCGACATCTATCAAATATTATGGAAACAGCGCTATCGTTTGTGATGACACAGCTGTGGATAGATACGCTCGGTTAAAATAGCTCACGAGGGGTGGATATCTGTATGAACATCGAAAAACAAAGGACGAGCACGGATAAGACCGGGAAAGTTTTCCGATCGTTGACCGAAACGACACTAGCGCCATTGGCTTTCATCTCCCTCGACTTACACAATTTTTTCGCTTTCGCGACGCGACTTTCTCTATCTCTAGCTGGTTTTTACCCCTTAATATCGATCAGACTTTCCACTCGGTATTATCGTCTCTCATTTGTCGTCGAAATGCAACGATCTATTATAAGCTCCAAGTCGATTCCTAACCTATTCTCGGTTTTTAACCTCTCATAACCTATTAAATTGATGGATCCATTAAAATCGCAGTTAAAGAATTCGATCGATTTTGAACTATAAAAAGAACTTGCTTTTATATATTCTAAAAATCTATAGTCTACGCGAAATTTTATGAAAAAGTTCCTAGTCCTAGGGGATTTTTTTTACCGGCGAAGCGAAATGGGGAACTCTAGCGTTCCCTAGTTATTTCCTCGAGCAGTGATACAGATCAATGTTTTTAGGCTTTACGTTGTATCTACTTACTGCGTTCTGTTTTAAATCCAATTTAATTCCGCGATCGACATCGTATCTTTCCAGTTTTCGCGTACAAAGCATAGTCCGTTGTGTCGCAACTTAGTTATATACGAGACTGATTACGAGAGTGTAAACATAAAATGAAATTTTCAGCAGCGTTTGAAAGTAACTCCTCGACTATGAATCAATCAGGGTAGAACGTCGAATGGGATTTGGAGCGGAAGGAAATAAAATGCGCCAACTTTATCCTAAAACTTTCCTTATATGAGATTTCTGGTCTACGTGAGCTCGCATTGCTGTCAACGGAAGCATAGTTATTCGAATTTGGCAAAAGTCGTTCAAGTTTATCTGGAAAGTTCGCGAGCTGCGAGTCGACGTCGAATCAGGCCGTTTTATAATTTTATATCCACTTTCAGGACGGACAATTGCGTTATTAATCAGTGTTGGAGCAAACTATAGCAATGCAACGATGTTACTAGCTGAATTTAGGTTCCAAGGACCTTGTCCTTGGTTCTTTGTTTTCCAAGATTCAGTCCCTAACTCGAAGCAGTGTTGAACAGATAACATTGGTCCCAATCTTTTTTGGAATTTACATCCTTTATTTGTATTTCAGTACATTTTACTATTAATAAACATTATATATCCTTTGTTATACAACTATAAATGGTTAGTTGCACGCATATCGCAATAAACTGCATATTTCAAACTAAATTACATCAATCGGGGTTACTCGATAACACTTGCACTGAACGTCTTCGACTCGTTTGGATTTCGCAAACCGCCATTTGCTCGTCTCGAGTCGCACATATTAGTTATCCCGAGAGTTTATGCCGATTTTCAAGGAATAGTGAAACGCGAGTATACATTTATTAAATTATATAGGCGCCATTCAGTTCTACAACCTTTCTCCATCTTCCAGGCAACTTGATAATTCCATCCTTCCAGAATCTCTCAGGTTTTTCAGCGAAAAACTTTTCTACGTGATCTTTTATCTCATAGGTGCAAATCAGAGGTCGCGAGGTCTGATGAATATGGTGAATGGGGTAGAACATCCCAACCGAGCTCCGACAGCTTTTGTCGAGTTATCAAAGACGCACGCGCATTGTCCTGGTGATACACGATGCCCTTCCGATTCGTTATTTCTGGACGTTTTTGTTCAATTGCTGTCTTTAATTCGTCTAATTGGGAACAATACTTCTCTGAATTTATCGTCTCGTTGTTTGGTGAAAGCTCATAACACAGGATCCCTTTCCAACCCCACCAGACACAGAGCACGACCTTCTTTGGACGAAGACCGGCTTTTGGGGTGGCTAAAGGTGGTTCATTCCGCTTTCCCTAAGATCTTTTTCGCTCAACGTTATTATAAATGATCCATTTTTCATCTCGCGTCACTACTTGCTTCAAAAATGGTGTCTCCTCGTTGCGTTTATAGAGCAAGTCGCAAATGGAAATGCGATCCATCGGATTTTTCTCCGTTGAATCGTGGGGAACTCATAGATCAAAACGGTTTATGTAGCCAAGCTTCGCAAAATGCTCGTGGATGGTGGATTTTCACATATTTAACGTTTCCGCTAATTTACGTGTCGTATAACGTGGGTTATTCTCGATCAGCGTTTTAATCTGATCTTCATCCGTAGTGGAGGGCCTACCCGGGTGTTCTTGATCTTTAAGGTTGAAATCGCTAGCTTTAAACCTAGCACACCACTTCTGCACGGTTCTTTCAGCTACAGTACCTTCGTCATAAACAGCGCGTATTTTGTTTGCCGCTTGTGCGGCATTTTTGCCTTTGAAAGTACTAAATGCCTAAAATGCACTTGGTTTCCTTCCATATTCAAAGGCGTATAAAACTGACAAAAATTAACATATCGAATCCAAATTTTGTTCCTAATATGCTCGAAGTACCGTCTTTTGCGATACGCACGCGTGTCATTTGTTTTCAATCGTTCTGATATATTCAGACCTGACCTTACGCCACCTACCGATAATCGGTAGGAACTTTCCGGAACACGCATAGATGGGAATCGATTGGAGGAACGGTTGGAACAGGAAACAAAGGCGGTGGACTTAGATTGGCCAGACTGACCGAGTCGGCACGAGCCATTAGTCAATTCGAGCACGGCGTGTGCTATATCTGACGGTGTTCATCCCCCTAATAGGCAGATTATGCCGACTAATTGCCGCGTAATCTCTCGACGCCGATTCGACGGAATTAGCCGATTGTGAGGTAATCGTGAGTCGGCTATACTGCTCGAGGACACTTTAAAAACTCGCTTTCGATGGATAATCGAGCAGAACATTGCTCGAAGGTCTCGCGGAATTAGGTTAGATTTCTTTCCGACGCTTTTTTCAGGTTAGGGTGTGAGAGGAAATGTATGGTAATCTAGGAGGCGCGACCAATGTCTATAATTACTTTCCTAGCATCTCGACAGACTTTGCAGCTCCCTGTTATAACCATCGTTGTTATTAAGTAATCCTGCTGCTTTGAGGAACTTTGCTCCGCCGCGACAATGGCGGGCTTATAATCGAGCTTCTCCGGTTTCTTTGTCGGCGAAATTTGCGTTGCAGATGTGTCTCCTTCGTCTATTTACGGGAAGCTATCTCGATGGAAGTTTGGAACCGAAAAGTCCCGAGAAGAGCGAAAATTTCGAAGGCGATAAACCAGGCAGGGAAAAATTTCGCGATATCGTAGATCTACATACGTAAGTCTCGTCATTATCGAGAAATCTCGATGATTCGCGCGATTTACAACAGCGAGACACGAGTGGCTCGATAAGACTGCTAGTCGAAGATAAGACTACTCGAAATCGAATCGACTTTAAAGTTCGCGTCGTTTCTTGTCCATCGCGTACACTTTTCCAGCAATTCCGCGGACATTTTGACCGTGCTCCGCCATTGCAATTAGCACGCGCGAAGGGTACAGAGAGGTTAGGTAAGGAAGTTGACCACCTACGGCGGGGACGGGAGAAAACGTGCAAGTGGCGCTAGTGGGCGAGCGAAACAATGCGACTGGCATAAATAACATGTAATTACGATGCATCCAGTGGATCGCAATTACCCGTTCGCCGACGTAAAAGTGAGCAACGATACGCTTCGTTGCACTCGCCGGTTTTAAAGTCCAATTATCTCTTTCGAAATATTACACTTGCTTTCTTGCAAAAAACACACGGTCTTCCCGCATTTTTCTCTAATGCCTTTCAAAATTGCCTCGCTGTCCTATTAATTCGCCATCTTATCTTAATTCCCGATCGAGTTTCGTTAATTTTCCAACGCGTTTAAAATAATTTTCTACTAAGTATCGTTATCTATGTCGGTGCATGTTTTAGATTAGGCTGACACTTTGGAAAAAGAGATAAAGCGACTCGATTGTGGGGAACAGGCTGCGTGCTATTTTCAAATCGTTCTACATTAACATTCTTATGCAACTGTATTTATCGGACGACTATGTCATCTTCAGTACCGAGTACAATTATCGTAATCCATTTTATACATTCGTTAATTAAAATCTACTCCGTACGCGACTAGTGTTGGAAAATTCGAAATTGCTCGGATTACATTTGGGATCGGTGTAAAAACGTTGATCGAACGTTGAAATTTGAGGATTTCGCGGATTTGTAGATATTCAAAATTGACGCACGAATAAAACGTGGATAAAGTTGGGGAAATTCGAGCAAGGTGAATCGGTATCGATCCGGTTGCCGATAACAGCGAAATTGTTTCCCTTTGGCGTTCCTCGGGATTTTCAGTAATTGCAGGTAACGAGATCGCGGATCCATGGGTTCGGGTATGGATCCAATTTCCACGGGTATGGATATTTTCATCGGGACGGATCGATAGCGATGCTGAAGAGCTACATCAATCACCGTGCACTCTTCCGAGCGTGCACTCTGATTACTTTCCGGGTATTCGCGGCTGGAAGAGGAAATTCGTAGCCCTGCGAACGAACCGCGTGTTTCGGTGGGGAAAAAGCACGCCCTGTTTTTCCGAAAGATCGTTCGATGCTGTAATATTGACTGGAAACGGGTTTTCGAACGCAGCGATGATTAACTGTAACGTTCGCGCTTGTCTCGTAACTTTGTATTTTGAAACTTCCTGTATAGTGTTAACACGGAGTTGAAACGTCATACATAACGAAGGTTACTTCTCGAAGCAGTCTCATTTCAAGTTTAAGAATGATTTATTTATGTTGTCAGACTATTCCGTGGAAGAAAAAGTAGTATTTTGAAACCTCCTGTAACGAAACGTATCGATAATTAGGTAGCAACCTTCGTGATGCGAATTAGTAACATTTTCGTAGAGATTAGGTTAATTTTAAAATATCTAGCGGAGTTTATAAATCTTATTTTGAAACTTCCTGTATAGAGTTAAAATGGAATTGAAACATCCTATATAACGAAGGGTTTCTTTCGATATAGTCTTATTGCAAGTTTAAGAATGATTTATTTATGTTGTCAGTCTATTCTATTGAAGGCAAACTAGTGTTTTGAAACATCCTGTAACGAAAAGTATCGATAATTAGGTAGTAATCTTCGTGATGCAAATTGGTAATATTTTCGTAGGGGTCAGGGTAATTTTAAAATACATAGCAAAATTTACAAATATTATTTTGAAACTTCCTGTATAGAGTTAAAATGGAATTGAAACATTCTATATAACGAAGGTATTTTTGCGAAATAGTCTTATTCCAAGTTTAAGAATGATTTATTTATGTTGTCAGTCTATTCCGTTGAGGAGAAACTAGTATTTTGAAACTTCCTGTAACAAGAAGTATCGATAAGTACATAGTAACCTTCGTAATGCGAATGAATAATATTTTCGTATCGGTTAGATTCATTTTAGAATAGTTTCCAGAGTTTTCGAATATAATTATGGAGCTTCCTGTATATAGTTAAAATGGAATTGAAACATCCTACATAACGAAGGTTTCTTTTTCAAATAGTCTCACTGTAATTTTAAATAAGATTTACTTATGTCGTCAATCTATTCTACGGCGGGAAAACTAGTATTAATTTTGAAACTTCCAGTATGGAAATAATGACAGCTATTGATAAGTCGGTAGTTAACCTTCATGATGCGAATACGATGACATTTTGTTAGGGATTAGGGTCATTTGAAAATACTTCCCAGAATTTCCATACTTTATTTTGAAACTTCCTGTATAGAGTTAAAACAAAGTTGAAACGTCCTATATAACGAAGGTTTCTTTTTGAAATAGTCTCATTGAAAGTTTAAGAACGATTTATTTATGTTGTTAGCCTATCCCATGCTGGGAAAATTAGTATTGCATATGTTGAAACGTCCTATATTGGAATAAGATTTTTAAAATAAAGTCTTTTTTAGACTATTTTCATTATGACTTTAAGGAAGAATTATTTACGATATTAATTTGTTTTCAAATAATTGACACGTCAAAAAATTGACATTAGTTATCTTGAAACGACCTGTATAGTAGCGAAATAATTCGCTTTTTATGAAAATAATTCATGTTGACAGTTCCTTCTATTAATTAATTTCCATTGATTAATTAGTGAAACATATTTTGAAAGCACCTGTAGGCAAATGACCGAAACTCTCGATGCACAGCTTCCTAACCTCAAAACCAAAACTCTGCACAGGTCTATCGAATTACTTCGTTCCGAGTTCGATCAGCAGCACGAGTTTTGAAATATCCTGTAATCGAATCAATCAGTCAATTAATCAATTCCCTAACCTCCAATACGACACGTCCTCGAACACCTCGTCGAAGGAAATTCATACCGCGTCGTCGCACTTCCGTGTTCCCTGTTCAATTAGAAACAATAATTATGAAATCCCCTGTACGAAAATTAACGGAAGTAGTCGGTATCGTGGCTTCCAGGAGATTATGAAACCATCTTAGCAGAAGGAACACCGTTCGTATGCGCTGTTGCATGATTAGCTCCGCGGCTTCGGGTTCCCTGCATCTGACGTTATCTTAGTGACGTAGTGATTTACAACCGATCCTCCGATCTATCATTACCCAAGTACAATTTCCGAGTGACATCGACGTCATTGAAATTTTGCATTCTCCAGGCGCGGCAGCAGTAAAACGAATTTATTACCGATTGCTAGGGAATTTCAAGGGGAATCGTGGCAGGCCGCCATCTTGTTTTCCACGCGGATCATAAACGTCGCCAGCGTTGCATATCCTTTCGTGACGAAACGATAATTTGTCGAAGATTTTCCCCGTTCCCACTAGACGATTGAATAATTGCCACAGATCTACAGGGTGTCCGAAAGAAAACCGTACTCTCTGTCGATCGTTGCACGATAGTCCAGCTCGGTGTTTAAATTCCCAAAAATACTAATCTGCACGATAGAAGGCGAGGAAACAGAGGCAATATTTGCATTCTGGTGTCAGTGCCGTACGATGTAGGAGTATTTACACTCGGCTATCACTCGGCTGAACAATTTTCATGCTGCGTCGTGCAGAGTGGCTAATCAGCTGTCAACAGAGCTGTATCAACGTGCACGTCGTCCTTCGTGGACGAATCTAGCACGACCAGCTTTTGCTTCAACTACTTATTTCATCGGTGGAAGTGGTTCCGCGTACACGGCTAGCGTGCTGGCTAGGAAGCGTCCACGCAGAATGGTTTCGAATTGCGGTAAGATGTCCACGTAAACGTCAATACCTCTCCGACTGAACTCGATAAACTTGTATCATATTTTCCTTCGCGTTAAGTAATCTTGATAGAAGATTCGACAAATTGAACGATAAAAATTCGAAATTTTTAATACAAAGGCGAATTGACAGTGATGTCATCATCGAGGAGCTTCAACGATGCTTGACACAAGTGACAGACGAATCGAAAATTGTATTTTCAATCTTAAACCAGAGTACAAATTAGATACCGAATATGACATTAAGCGTTGCAAACATTTAAACAATATCACTACGTTTTCTTCGTTTAAAGAGATAAATGTGTTACAAGTTTATCGCTTCTGTTTTTCTTAGATTCGTATGTCAAGCCTTGTTTTTATCCGTGTGTACAAATTCGAAGAAAGAAGACGCGTTTCCGATTGTATTGGAAGTGTACAAGAAAAGCGTGATAAGGTGACACTGTGATAAAGCATTCGGTGAAACTGGAGGAGAAGAGGATTTAAAAGAATTTAATTAAAGAATAGATAGAGAGCGGTATCGTCTGTTCGCATATTTTCCCCGAGTAATATCGAGGCTTTCTTTGTGATCCAAGTTCTCCTTCTGAGGATAGCCCGGCAAGTGGAGGAATTTATAATTCAATAGTTTTCGAGTCCTCAAACGCCCTGCAGTGTGGGTAGACGAGCGAAGAATAGATTTATTAATTTTTCACCCGTATCTTCGGCTGTTCCACTCATTCGGGAGAGGTTCGCCTCGACGGGAATGACTCTGTCCTTCTCGACACCTGTCGAGACTGCAGTCTCGGGAAGACCATTACGAGCGGTCGTTTGGCGTGTCTTCTATACATGATAAACGTCGTCGACGTCACGGTAAATGTCTGCCACGTTGACGAGTGGAACGGAAAGGAACATTTTTATACGATGGAAAGTCGCAAAGGTCGAGATACATCTCTATCTTTGCTGTGCGCCGAGTCACACCTGTAATAATTTATCGAAACGATACGTTCGCGCCTGCATGACGTAACTGAAATCGCCTGTACTTGCTAAATTTGCCAATTTTATCTCGAAACGAGATATATTTAATAATATTTTCGTCACCGAATCGCACAGTATCGTGTTTCAAAGGTGGATCACCGAAGTCAGCTTCGTGACGCGTGAATGAAACTATCTGTAATCACATCTGTAATAATTTATCGAAACGATACGTTCACACCTGAATAACAGTTCTGAAATCGCTTGTACTAACTAAATTTACCAATTTCACCTCGAAAGGAAATATATTTATTAATATTTTCATCACCGAATCGTTCAGTATTGTGTTTCAAAGGTGTAGCACCGGAATTAGCTTCGTGACGCATGAATAAAATTACCTGTAATAATTTATCGAAACGATAGTTCACAACTGGATTAACGCAACTGAAATCGCATGTACTAACTAAATTTACCAATTTCACCTCGAAAGGAAATATATTTATTAATATTTTCATCACCGAATCGTTCAGTATCGTGTTTCAAAGGTGTAGCACCGGAATTAGCTTCGTGACGCATGAATGAAATTACCTGTAATAATTTATCGAAACGATAGTTCACAACTGGATTAACGCAACTGAAATCGCACGTACTAACTAAGTTTATCAATTTCAACTCGAAGGGAAATATATTTATTAATATTTTCGTTACCAAATAGCTCAGTTTCGGGTTTCAAAGCTATACTACCGGAGTCAGCTTCATGACGCGTGAATGAAACTACCTGTAGTCATATCCGTAATAATTTATCGAAACGATAGTTCACGTCCGGATAGTGGTTATAAAATCGTCTGTACTAACCAAATTTACCAATTTTATCTCCAAAGGAAATATATTTATTGATATTTCCGTCATCGAAACGCTCAGTATCGTGTTTCGAAAGTGAGCTTCGTGACGCGAAAATGATAATACCTGTAATAATTTATCGAAACGATGATTCACACCTGGATTAACGCAACTGAAATCTCCTGTACTAACCAAATTTACCAATTTAACCTCCAAAGGATATATATTTATTAATATTTTCGTCAATTTCGTGTTTCAAAAGTGTACCATCAGGGTCAGCTTCGTGATACTCGAATGAAACTTCCTGTAGTTACACCTACGAAGTTTCATTCCGGAACAGGGTATTTCCTCGTAATAAGATCACCCGGATCTCCGTTTCGAATGTTCGATTAGGTTTATGTTATGCGATAAAATAAAACCACCTGTAGCTGCTAGGCTTGCGAGTTTCACTTCGACGTGGAATATTTTCGCGCCGTAACCTGCATCAACAGTTTAGCTGTGGAACAGAGCAGGAACGGATAACTTCGGTTATTTAATAAGACACGAGTCATCTAAAGGGTGTTTCATATTTCAGGCTTCAAGAAGCTGATGCAAGGCGACGGGGCTTTGAAGAACACCGTGCTAACCGTCCTGGCAGAGACCATCGGCACCTCCATGCTGGTGTTCGTTGGTTGCATGGGATGCGTCGGCAGCTTGGGAGTCATCCCTTCTCACTTCCAAATCGCTTTAACCTTTGGTCTCGCTGTGATGATTGTAATTCAGGTTGGTATTCCTCGATTGATGATCTTTTTGGATCCTTTGACAGCCTTTTATTGGCGTTTCGTTGGTTGCATAAGTCGAGACTTTCGACTTCCACAGTTTGGCATCGCTCAATTATCTCGAGCTTGTTAGCTGTCAGCTCTGTTCTTTGGAAAGAAGCATCCTAACGTTTAGCAAACACCACAGCTATGTTTATAAAGAGATACACTGATAGCTGTGTACATTCATGCGAAGCTACTATGTTTGCCGAACGTTGGGGTATCTCTTCGGAGAGAACTTGAGGAATGACCTAAATGTTTATAGTTCTGCTTGAATTCTGCCAAAATTTGACAAAAGTTCTTTCGTTTCAGTGTGTTGGGCATATCAGCGACGCACACGTCAATCCTGCCATCACGGTGGGGTCAGTAGTGCTTGGATTAAAGACCATTCCTGAAGGTTTCGTGTACATATTGGGCCAAATGGTCGGTAGCATCCTGGGATTTGGCATGCTGAAGGTTGGTAAAGCGGTGATTTTAGTTACGATTCGCTTGCCGAGGATAATTCGTGGATTGCTTGAACAGTGATAGGGAGACATCGCGAGAACACTCACGATCGTTGACAAGAAGACCGGTGTTTATAGGATTTCAATAAAAAGATCGAAACGTGATTGCAAATCTACTCTAACGCGCATTCGGTTATCGAGGTTTAAGACCTTTGCCTAATCTTCGCTTCAGGAGAGACGATCGTCGTGTGTAACCGGAGCAGACTTACGCAACCGTGACGACATTGTCGCCCTATCTGTCAACTGCGGTCAAGCACTCTTTGAAAACAAACACCTGACACACGAATGCTTGTCAACAATAGGTAGACAAGTTAGGTCTTTATCAGCTTTTATCTGCAGCACACTTTTACACCATTTGTTGATCGATGGGTTAAATAAAGTACGAGATAAAGGAGAGACGAGGCGAGCACAGGTAGACTGAGAGAGGAAAAAAGGTGTCTAGATTTCAATTAAATCATCAACTAGTTCTAGAGACGAGGCGAGCACAGGTAGACTGAGAGAGGAAAAAAGGTGTCTAGATTTCAATTAAATCAACTAGTTTGCTGCTCGAAGCAATACTCGTTCTCGAAGCAATAAAACTGAGTAATCCGATCACCCTGATCCTCAATTAGCTCACGAAGTTAAACAGCTCACAGGGTTTTTACATTATAGCAACGAGATTGGATAGTTCGTGGCATTAATCTTCGATTAAATTTCAGGTGTACCGTTGAAACGATAGAACTAGATTTATCGCACCAATTATACGAATTCTCGATTAATTCTCACCCAGGTCACAAGTACATCCATTATACCGATGATAACCGAATCCCGGCATAAATCTTCAACTCAGACCAAACCGTTGCACGAGTCATTAATTAATCTTCGCGTAGAACAGAACTACCATCCAGACCAAACCTTAATCGTCGCGCTAATTCTCGATTAGCCATCGATCATCGTGACCCTCGATCTTAACTAAATCCGAGCCAACGCATCGATCCTAGATTGACCTTCGTCGACAGTATCGAGATGAATCGGATTATCCTCGGCACTGATCCTAACCAAACCTTCGATTAGAGGAGCGAGTGGATGTACGATAGCGAACCAAAAGCGGAACTTGGATTGCAGATGGTGACTCCGTCGGGTCGCCTGACCAGCAAGACCCAGGACGACATAGGCATGTTTTGCGTGACTGATCTACACGCAGACCTATCGGCCATTCAGGGTCTGATGCTCGAGGGCATTTCCACTGCTATACTAATGCTGGTCGCGTGCGCCGTCTGGGACAGTAGAAACGCGAAAAACTCCGACTCGGTGCCAATTAGATTCGGCCTGACAGTCTCTGCCCTTGCTCTCGCGTTCGGCCCTTACACGGGCTGCAGCATGAACCCGGCCAGGTCGTTGGCACCAGCCCTGTGGAACAATCAGTGGACCCATCACTGGATCTATTGGTTCGGCCCTATCGGTGGCGCTCTTCTCACATCCTTCATGTACAAGACCATCTTCGGCGTGAAAGTCGATAGCTCGCAGGAGGAACCTGTCCCAGAAACTATGGCGTTGAATAGCGTGGAAATCCAGAAGGCAGAGGTATGATGACTTTATTTCTATAACAGCTTCCTTTAAAGTCTACGATATAAAAATTGTCAGCTCTTTGTAAATCGAAATACGCTGTTTCTCTTTGCATGACAGCTTCAGAGTCTATGATATAAAAATTGTCAGCCCTCTGTAGATTGACGTATGCTGTTCCTCTTTGTATGACAGCTTCTTTCAGAGTCTAGGTATCAAAAATTATCAGCCCTTTGTAGATCGACATATGCTGTTTCTCTTTGTATGAAAGTTTCCTTCGGAATCTAGGTATCAAAAATTATCAGCCCTTTGTAGATCGACATATGTTATTTGATGACTTTATTTCTATAACAGCTTCCTTTAAAGTCTACGATATAAAAATTGTCAGCTCTTTGTAAATCGAAATACGCTGTTTCTCTTTGCATGACAGCTTCGGAGTCTATGATATAAAAATTGTCAGCTCTTTGTAGATTGACATATGTTGTTTTTCTTCGTATGACAGCTTCCTTCGAAATCTAGGTATTAAAAATTGTCAACCCTTTGTAGTTCGACGTATGTTGTTTTTCTTCGTATGACAGCTTCCTTCAAAGTCCAGGTATCAAAAATCGTCAGTCCTTTGTAGATCGACATGTGCATCTATTCTCTGGTAGTTAATCAACCTTCTACGATCGTTGAATGATGATATCGCGGAATCGATGACGATGAATGGAAGAAATTTGAAAGGGGAACTTTGGAATTTCCCTATGCAGGCGAGGCTTGCCAAGTTTTATCATGTAAACGTCAAGCATGTCGTGCATCAAGATTTTTCGCGAGGCGGATTATCTTGTAAGGGCTGGCCGTTAAGGTCGACGATAAATCGTCGTTGGTCGGGCGAGGAAGTTTGGTGAAACTGGTTTTACGACGCGGCGGGATTTAACGTTCTCGGTTTACCGTCGATGGGAACCCTAACCGTGTATCAGGGGAAAGCCGTTTTCGGGACGACGTACCGTTTAACTTCTTATCCCCTGTACGACGTTGTTGGAAGAATATCCTGAATCAGGTTTAAGTTACTCCGAGAAAAACTATGCTAGTTAAATTTCCTAATGAGACCAATTAGGATATTAGGATAATTAGGGGCAGAAGTAGAGACTGACATTCGTGAGCATTTAGAAAGGTCGTTGGTTCGTTTGAATTACACGTCACACAGATAGATATAAGAAAGTCACTCGAAATGTTATCTCAGGTTCGTATTATCTCGAGTCCAATTGTCAAAAGTTCAAACGTGCCTATCTTAGTAGACTAGCCAAATATTCGGAACTGTCGAAATAAAGCTTTATCTGGCCTGATATTCGTTCAACGTTACTAATCGATAAAGCGCTACGGATAATCGAGGAATCACTTAGGGTTTAGCGACTCGTGTGAGTGTATCGGGAGAAAAAGTCTGATGGACGTTTATTTTTTCCTTTCAGCCATGATACGACAGTAAGAGGGCCAATCGAAAGCGTCCAGGGTACGAGTCGATCGGCACTTTCTTCGAGAAACCACGAGAGATTAAGCGTTTAACGGAGGATCTGGACGGATCGAATGGAGCCTGAAAGGCGATACACGATCACCCGGCCGTGGATCATCGTGTACCGTCACTTTAGATCTTTTATACCTCCGTTTTGTCTCGATCGTATAGCGCTCGAACGATCCGCGGAATCGCAAGACTGCACTTCACAGAAATCATTGCCTCTGAGCGTCGTCCACGCGCGACCACGCCATCTTTGTTTAGAACGCGTATAGGTTATGTGCATTCCAGCCGCGTTAGTCTCGACAATTTCGCGATTCAATGATCTGTATGTACAATACAATGCTCGTTACATTGGATTCGCTGTTGGGAACACACATTTCATTGTTGTTCACCTTCTTTCTTTCTTTCGAATACTCCGTTGATATGTTTTCGTAGCGCTACCGCGTCGTTGCTTACACGCGACTTAAGGATACGTTAATTATCGTTGTATATAATTGTTATGATATTTTTTATAGTTGTATTTACTCATGACGATGGAAAAAAAATATAATCGGATAAAAGTATTTTATGGCATTCGTAATTTTCCTTTAACCTCCTCCATATGATCCCTCATTTAAAGATTTATTTTGTATTTTTGTATCTTTCACGCGACAACGATTTAATTTATTCGAATTTCTGGGAAATTAAACGTGAAAATTTAAAAACTGAAGAAAATGGCGACCTACTGAACTACGTGCCGAGTTACAGCAATGTATTCTTGATAGCCTACGTTCAGGCGCTATACGTTCGTGGAAACAGGTAAAAGTTCAGTTACGTAATTGAACGGCCGTTTTTATACTAAAAGCTCAATAACGTTATAAGGCAGTTAATTACGTTTCGAGATACAGGGCGCGTGACTGGAAACATCGCATAAGAGGTTATTTTCAGGAACAATTTCCCGACGATCGGCCAGGAAAAATGAATAGCACGTTCTCTGCTTCTCATTACGAACTCGCGGCTCGATTCCATTTAAAAACGAAAAACGAAAAGTACGGTCAGATCGCTTTGAAAACAGCGGTCGTGTATGAAACAGGTTCGATAGGATCGATTCGTCGATGCGAATAAAAAAATGAAGCACCAACTGTTCGACAGAAGACTCGAAAGCTTAAAACAAACACGAGGAATCCCGAGTTACATTCGAGATTCGATAACCAACCTGTTGCTAATTAATTTCTTTATAAAACCGCATCAGCGACGAGGTTTTATTGAAAGATTTATTGAAAGAATGCCATGATTTGGAAATAAATCCAAACAGCAATCTGTATAACGCTTTTTTAGAACAATCTTGGAGTAGGCACAATTTCCAATTGATAAAGAAATAGGTCCTAAACTCTATAATGCTTATTTAGAAAAATCTTGGAGTATCCAGAATTCTCAACTGATAAACAAATAAATCCTAACCTCAAACTCTATAACGCTTATACAGAAAAATCTTGGAATACCCACAATTTCCAACTAATAAACAAATAGATCCTAACCTCAAACTTTATAACGCTTATTTAGAAAAATCTTGGAATACCAACAATTCCCAACTAATAAACAAATAGGTCGAAACCTCAAACTCTATAACGCTTATTTAGAGAAATCTTGGAATACGTACAATTCTGAACTAATAAACAAATAGGTCCTAACCTCAAAGTCTATAACGCATATTTAGAAAAACTTGGAGTATCCACGGTTCTCATCTGATAAACAAATAGGTCCTAATCTCAAACTTTATAACGCATATTTAGAAAAATCTTGGAGTATTCACAGTTCCCAATTGATAAACAAATAAATCCTAACCTGAAACTCTATAACGCATATTTAGAAAAATCTTGGAGTATCCACAGTTCCCAACTAATAAACAAATAGGTCCTAACCCCAAAGTCTATAACACTTATATAAAATAATTTTGAAGTATCTACAATTCCCAACTAATAAACAAATAGGTACCAACCTCAAACTCTATAACGCTTATTTAGAAAAATCTTGGAATACCAACAATTCCCAACTAATAAACAAATAGGTCGAAATCTCAAACTCTATAACGTTTATTTAGAGAAATCTTGGAATACCCACAATTCTGAACTAATAAACAAATAGGTCCTAACCTCAAAGTCTATAACTATTATTCAAAACAATTTTAGAATATCCATAATTCCCAACTGATAAACTAATAGGTCATAACTTCAAACTCTCGTATGAGAGGACTGAGTTTTGGGGAATCTTTGAATTTCAATTGATAAACAAGTAGATCCTAACCTCAAACACTCTCACAAGAGGAGGGTCTTCAAACTCTAATTCATAAATAGCTGACGTTTATTATTCAATTAACATAAAATTACGGTTTACGTGAATAAACAAATGGAGGACATGGATCACGATCTCTACGGGAGTTACTCCCATGGGTGCTATAGTCGGTTACAGCGAGGCCATAGAATTAGACGAGGACCCAGGGAAGAAATAAATGTGTTTCTCCGGAAGAAGCTGGGAGAAAGCTGCATCAGGGTGAAACTAGGCAAAGTAATATTCCTGTATGATTTACATGCTAAGCGTCGACTCGCCTGTAAATAATTCAATTTTCAATCTGTACCTTAATACTTGCCCTCTCCCCCTTTCCCCGACGGTCGCGTTTCTTATTTCTCTCGATTCGTTCGTTGACACGGACGTCTGTAAACGAGATAAATACAGTCTAAAACGAAAATAATGTCAGTCGAGTGGGAAGTAAATATTTGATTTTTTGAGACACGTTGCTTCGTAAAAATGTTACGACTGTCAGTCTCTATCTATAAATCGAAGAATTTTACGAAAGATCTTTGAGAACATAACGATTCATATCTTTCTGAAAATTTTTGGAGATTCTTCAAAGACTTTGAAGAAATAAAAGATATTTCAGTAATTTACTATATTCAAATTTCTATTAAAGTAAAATTAAATAAAATATACCTATATCTGCATATTCGTTATTAATATATTATAAATGCAATATATAATATATATTACATATTGCAATTAAATATTTCTCTGTTTATGTATTTATTACATATTGTATTCCTTCTTCTATCCATTTCTGGATCAATATCGAATAATTAAATTATTGGTCGTATTTACGAGGGCTTCAAATTGATATATGTAGGTTATTTGATTTTTATGAAGAACAACGATCAATGCAAATCTAGATCAGTATGTTGATTTATGACAATGTACGGAGCGCTTCGGAAATGAATTATGATGCTTATAAAGGGTGATAAAAGTGAACTGAGTTTTGTTTGCGAGATATAAGAGAACATTTACGTCTCCTGTTAATATCTTCGTTTGCTTTACGTTATCAGTCTTGATTGTGTCATCTTGACGCACGTACGATCCTGTAATTCCGTTACCTACTATGTCAATTTGCCATTCCAATACGGAAACGATAGACAGGTATGCCGTATACAAACACTTGCCTTCACCATGCCTAATTTCCACCATACTTCAATCCGACAATTCACACGTTGACACGCAAATTGTCCAATAATTTTGCACCTATCCTTACTAATAAAATCCCTAATCAAATCCGATTAAAGCACATACATTATCCACGAATTGCCAAAGAAAAAAGAACGGAAATTTCAGTTTTTAAAAATTCGCACAACAATTTGGAAATTCGTATCACCGCGATTGATTCCATGGTTTTCGAGGTAGGAGCGTGAGCGAAATCGATGATGAATCTTGATCTAATTGGCCGTGCGTTGGTACAAAAGGCGAATGGAAAAACGGGGACAAAGGGAAATGCGAATGGAACGCGTTCGAACGTCCGTAATCGGAAAGGCTTACGAGCGCGTGTAATTGCCCATTGTGGAGGCGATCTAGCATTTTCCAGGGAAAATATTCGAGAATGGGCCCGCTTAGAAAGCGTAACGAACCCGCTCGATATCGATATGCCGCACGCGGAGCCAATTATACGGAAAATCTCGCGACTCTCCTGTTCCAATTCTTCGATAGCGATGTGCCTTTCATAGTCGAGTGAAAAATATACTTTCTAATCTTTGTTCGCCTTAATTTTTGATTCGGTACACTTTCTGTACAACGGAATGCACGATTGAGCAAGTGGTCTCATTGCTGATATCTACAATAAACAAAATTCCTGATAAATAAACGAAGTTATTACGAATAATAGTGTCTCAATTTTAATAATGGTAAAGGAAGAAATTTTGCGATATAAATACTTGACCCGTATTTCATACATAAATTCAGTTAAACTTCGTATTTGTAAATGCGAGTATGCATGAAGTCCACTTAAGCTTGATTCAGAGTTACAGCCATCACTGTATTCGTAGACTTCTTGCTTAAAATGCAGACAACATGGTTGGCACTGGTCAATTACTTGCAGTTGACTTAAATTGAAAAATATTCATGCAACATGGTTAGTGATGATTTAATCAGATGTATGCAAATACACGTATATTGGTATGAAAGATGATCTTTCGGAGCACTTGGTGTATAGATAACCACAAGCAAGGTGAACGAACTCCAACGAGGCTGTAACTCTTGATCAAGGTTAAGCATGTGATCTGTTTGCATTAATCGCTCCATACGCAAAATTAGATAAGGGTTATTATCACGAACAATGCTTCTTTCTATGATTTTTTAAAGATTAAACTTACTCCAAGGTCATTAGTTTCGTTCCGTTCAAACGCACAAGTATTTGTTGCTATAATAATGGAAATCATAAAAAGCATTCTAAATGTATAACCACAGCACTAGTTTTCCATTTTCCACCGTGTAATAGTTAATAACTGGAATACTTTTAACGCGTAACATATCAAGCTGATAAAAAATTTAACGTATAAATTCAAATAGAAAATTCGTTAACGTAAAAATTTAAATGCTCTTAGCGAACAAACTCATATATTTTACTGTTTAATGTCCAAAGGGAAGTTATAAAAGTTTTTTAATTACATTTTATTCCGCACAGCCATTTTACATATATTAAAATTCGTGCATTCCCAAAATCGTTACGATATTTTCCAGATATTACACCGCTGTCACGTGACATGGCATAAAAATACGTTCCATTAATTACACAATTTAAAAAGTTCTTAATTTATTGATACGAAATCAACGAGATTTTATATAACATGCAAGTAGTAACAAAAAATCACAGACCTTATAAATCTCGCCAATCGATGACATTCCAATAACTGTTAAATCATCCTCGTAATCCAAACAAAATCGATTTGATGCATGGCCGCCGAGTTCAATGGTTACATAGATGACGTGTTTTGGCGCGTAAATGGATCCTAGTATGGTGGACGAGGTACACGATTATTGTCAGTTGCGTATACGAATCGGGTATTTCAATTTAATAAATGCATTTTCAGAAATCAAATCCGAAACGGAGCACTTGAGATCGCGTATTAGTCACAGAAAATGTCACGCTACATGCGAAACTATTCGTTCGATAATCGAAAGACGCGACGCGAGTGGCCTGAGATCGAATCTCGGCAAGCCTATAGTATGTTTAGAGAGAGATACAAGCGAGGAACTATAGGTGGAGTGAACCGTACCTTTTAGGGATTCCACTCGCGGAATCTTCTCGTAGTTCTTTCAGAATCCTACCTACCGCAGTTACAGGTCGCGTTACTTGCCCCTTCGAACATGGAAAAAGTTTATACTGCGGTTATGCTTTGTCCACTGCGCAAACTCGACCAGTCGTTTGACTCGGTGGTGGATCTCCCCACGCCCCACTCGTCCCCTCGCCAGAAAACGCGCGACGGTAGACTAACCTGACCGTGAACAGGCGCGACGCTATTAAACGTTCGAGAAAGAAATATTTACAAAAATTTTACGCGTTCGAAGTGCGATACGACTCAAATACCAACTGCCCGATTTCAGTGTTTACAAACGAATCGCTTCTGTTTCAAGGATCAGTCTTTCCAGTTTAAGAATTGTCTTTTCGGAAGTATGAATATTAGCTTAAAGTGAGAGTGGTGGTAATTGTTAGAGAACGGTTGATAGATGGCTAGTGACTACGGGAGTCAATCACGAACTTTATTTTTGGTATTAATCATGTGAACTTCTAAATAGCGGTTTTGTATGGTTCTCTATGTAATATTGGAACGAGTGATGCTGTATGCAAAAGAGAATAAAAGAGTGAGGTATGTGGAACGTGTTCCGTTTTTTCGAATGTTCGCTTATTATTGAAAAGAAAGTAAGGCATGAAAGTACGGTTAACTGTACGTTTGAATATACGACGAAGTTTTACAAGATTCAAAACACGGATATAACCTGTGCATTACGTGGTTTGGAAAAGTTATGGAAAATTGATTAAAATTATATCAAGTTTTATCATTACTAATGCTTCGATAAAAAATAAATTTTTTGAACAATTGAAAAATTTTTGAGTATAAAATAACCTCATGTAATATTTTACAAAGTTATACTATCTTATTTAATTATCGATTAACTAACGTTTACTCTCATAAATCAAATGAAAATACTTTGGAGATTCAAAATTTTAAGAGTTAAAGTTGTTAAAAATTTTTTTTTCTTGATTCCGCGGAACCCGCACGCCCTTTGCTAGCTACGGTCTTGATGTATACCATCCCTCTCACTTTCTCCTACCCTTTATGAAATGGCGCCGGTCGTGTATCCTTCTTCCTCGTTCCTGCGCAGTCTCGACACTGAAAGGCTCGTTGATTCTCCCTCCCTGTTGTTCTACCTGGCTTCCCTCTCCTGGTTGGTGGTCGATGGAGGGGCGCGGGTGAACGCGGTCGGACGACAGTCCTTCCGCGGATTGCGGATATTGTGTCGGAAAGCCTCGTGGTACAGTGTCGTTGCTGTACGGTGGTCCTGCGACGGAGTGGCGTCTCGTTTTTCCGTGGCCGTGAGTGGTTCGTGTCGTTCATTCGAACCTTCAACCGGAGGACTCGTTTCATGGTCGTTTACCGTAGTGTCCCTCACGGTACGTTCTCGCGTTTCGTTCTTCTCCGGACTTCCGACGGACTGCGCGACACCGGTTGTAAGGTTATGTTCACTCCTGTCATATCCGCGTGCTGCTCCGTGCGACCGTACTTTTCTCATTGTCAGTGCATTTGCCGTGTCGTACAGTGAATCGTTCGAGCTAGTGTTTGGCCTGTGTCGTTTACGAGTGCTCGTTGAAAAATTTGTGCCTGTAAGGACCTGTCGTCACACGTTCATCGACTACGGTTTCGAAGAAGGCGATCCACGAACAACGCTACCACGCCTGGAATCTCTCGGTGAGTGAATATTTGAAACTTGATTTTATTTATCGAGGACGTTCCTCGTGGCGTCCGATGCTCGCGTGCCTAGACGCTGTGCGTTTCACCACGGTCGATCACTTCTTTTCTCTTGTCTGTCTCTTATCTTCGAAACGCCGAGAAATTATTTCGATATTTTAAATTATGTACGTTGTATACGAATATTTCTTTACATCACGAAGCACTAATTTTAAAGTTCAATATTCCTTCTATTATAGATTCAGTTATTAATTTATTGTTTTTAATTGAAATTGAATTCAGCATCGAATCTCTACATCGTTCTAACATACTATCTTTTGTAATAACATTCGGATAGGATATTCAAAATAACCCGCGTTTTTGTTTGCTAAAAAAAGCGTGGGAAGTATGAATTGAGACAAACGATAATTGAGTAGGATTTCTGTAGAGACGATTACAAGGAAAGGCGGAAGTTCATCTCCGGTCTAACAGAGACGTGTAACGAAGTCAATCATCTTTGCTTGCTCGCTTGGCCCTGTCTCTTCGAGACTTCGCTATTAATTAACTTTTCTGACAAGTTATTAGCGCGACGAGATCAAAGGCGTCACAGTATTACTCTCTCCCCCGTTTTTTCTATTTATCTCTCACTTTCGCTCTGCCTAGATCGTCGAACCGTAGCGTGTAATTAAGACGACCATGGCGTGCCTAGGTGTTTGTGTTAATTATCTTGTTTACAAAACCACGTTGGAAAATACTGTTACGAAAGAGAAGAATTCGAGTCAACGGAAAGCCAGCCGCCCATTACCATGCCGTTTAGCAACATATATATGTATGTGTACATATAATGGTATACTCACAATCATATACAACCTGTTAATATTTAAAAAACAAAATGGTGACCTTTTCGTAAGAATTATTTACTGATAATTATTCATTTTTTTACTTGTGTTTAAAAATATCGTCAATTTGATATTGAAAAGTTCAAAGAGGATAGAAACGTCTGCTTAATTTCTCGTTGAACAGCTTACGAGAGGGAATGTCTGTGCATGCATACGGCGCGGTGCACTGGTCCTGGGCGTCTTTTTATGCCAGGAAATTGTTCGAGTGGCGTCTTTTGTCGAAAGTTCCCCGCTGACTGCAGCCACCTGCGCCTCTCTCGATACCTGTTTCTGAGTATACTCTGTGCGCTCTGTACGCAGTCTCGCGTGCGTTTTCGTATTCTTCCACCGGCTGCCTCGCACCTGTCCTTAACCTAGCGTTTTTCGCGCCATGATTGATTCCTCTTCGCAGAGGGCGCTGTACCCCGCGCTCAAAGCAGTAACTCGCTATTTTTAATCCAACTTTATACAAATTTTTATAAAAATATTATACTTCAAGGCACTTATTTATAATTAAAACAAACATAGCATTTTACCCTTGCCCTAGTACACTTCGTTACTTCATTAATTTTGATATCACTGTTTACATTCCCGATTGTGCTGTCAGTCGACTATTAACTTACATAATATATTCGCGATGAAAACAATCCTTGTTTACTACTCGATATACTAATTATCAATATTAAGACGATCAAGTATACATTGATAATAGTAATTCGTACAATATTGACGACGGTCAATCATATTATAACACTATGAAATTTCTTATATTCGGCAAGATTTGTAAGCAGAGGTGAATAAACGAAATGTAAGAGAAAGAAAATCATGGTTATCTCTCTCTGACATTAGAGCAGGCTTCGATAGTCGGATCGAGACGACTTCCTTCGGGGTGTGCGCGGTTCCCGTAGGAGCGGCATGTGGCGCAGCTGCGGGAATTGGAGGGCTTCGTCGAGGAGCGGAAAGTTCCACGGATATGTAGCGGCGGAGGGCGGTGAAGGGGGGGAAAAAACGTAATATCGTTCCGGCAATGTAACGCGGTGAGGGATCGCGGCGTTTGTTTTGAAACGCGTGCACGTGGTTCGGGCGCTTACGCTCTCGCGCTTAGAAACTGGATTCTCGCGCGTGGAGAAAGAGCGGAGGAGGTGGAGAGAGCGAGAGAAGCTGGTCATTGATGAGAGCGAGAGCGCGGGACAGGGAGAGAGAGGCCGATACCGACGAGAAGGAGAAAGAATCCCGCTGCGTGGGAATATAGTATTGATCACAAGTTTGAGGCCACGTTAAGCGAACGAAGCGCGCATATTTTTATAGCGATTCAATGGTCAGTTATTCCCGTGGCAGAGGTATTTTTAGCATGCGCGAATTATGATTCGGGGGTAATAAGTATGCTAGTAGGGTAGTTTGCGCGTGGAGTGCTGCGAGATTTGGGGCGGAACGGATGATAGCATAGTATAGCAATTAGCGTGGCTAGTGTATTATAATTTTGGTTATGAGTGATATGATTAATATACGGTTATTATCGCCGTTAATGTCGTTAGTATTGCGGGTGAAAGAATAGTTAATGCAATGATGAATAGTTAATACCGAACATAACCAAGTTTAAGTAACCGTTTCTAAATTTTTCCTTTAATTCCACCATTTTTCGATTTTTCTTTCAATATACGTATTACGAATTTTGCAATATTTTCTTTTATTCCATTTTTTAAAGTTCTCCCTTTATTTTTACATCGATAAATTTATTTACCTGTCGTGGTATGTTTAAGGTTAACCCTTTCCCAAAGGGATTCTTAAATGTTTGAGAATGATTCGTAAAATTATAATGATTAATATTAAACATAAACGATCGTGTTTAAAATTTCGATTAATCATTACATATTCGATATTATCGTACTTAAAATTCGATTTTCTTTTTTTTTTATTATTATTATTATACATATAATTAATTTTTCAGTATCTTCTCTTATTTCAGGCTTTCTAAAGTTCTTTCATGTTGTTATTTATCTGCAATAATTTATATCTGTATAATTTGATCGATCGTCGAGTGTTAATCGTATATGTTAAGATTATGGTAATGTAACGATGTATGGAATATTTAAATACACTAATTTATGCGGGATTTTTTAATGTAATTTAAAAAGAAACGTTATTTAACATTATGGCAGGAAAGCTTCGAGTGCAAAGGGATGATATGCATATACTTATTATACTCAACATGGTTATTGCGCGGTTAGTATTGTCTGTAGCATAGACGATGATGTAAACAGAGTAGCCACTGTGGATATTACAACTTGCAAACATAAACCAATCATATTTATGCGAATGTTTTCCAACTTTTTATTAAAAAATTTTTACGTTATGTTATCGCTTTCGTCATTTAACTTTACGACTTTGCTTGCAATTTATACATGTATAATCAGTTCGTTGGTATCTCCTTTTTAATTCTGTTAATTTCCGAGATGCATATTGACGCAATAGTCTATTTCATCAGGCCTGGCAAGGTTAGTATCAATATAGTTGGTATATATTATGATTGGGGTGATTAACGTAGCCAGTATGAAGATTATGCTTTAATTGGAGTAATACTTATAATTGTATATAATTAGTACACTCAATATGCGATTATATAATAGAAATGTGGCATACTAATCACATTTGTGATCAGCAGCATTAGTATTATTTGTTACATAATATAGCAGGTAATACAATCATGTGGTTGATATTGTAATTCACTAATTTTCAGTATGTGTGACTTCAGAATGTCGAACAGATTCGTCAGAAATGGAAACTGACCCTAAGAACGACTAAAAGCACAGTGGTAAGGTATAGCTCTTCGCACAGTACGAATCGAAGGAAGATTTTCCCTTTCATTCAAAGGTATCTTAAAACAATATTGCAAATATTTTATTCCAGATAACTTAGGTTTCTTCTTTTGCATTCGACGATTTTTTCGCTATAAAGATCTAACACTTTGAAGTTTTCTTATATTTTTCTAAGCTTGGTAATATCTTTTATGCTAAATAAAAAGAAGAAAATTATATGTTTCCGTGAGAAATGAACGAATAGAATTATTTCATGTGTAGTAATACTTCTAATCTAGTTATTATCTCATATTTGTTACTTAAGGGGGTCTTCTACCGTCCAGGTAAGAAGAATCGACATTTTTTTTGTTGTCTTAAAGTGAATATTTTCCAGAACACTTTCCGTAAATATTATACTTGAACCCTTACAAATAACGGAGTTTCAGTTGTTGCAATGAGGTGGTGAGCTAATATTATTATAGAAACGTGAAACTTTAAACACGTATTTCTCGAAACTGCGTTTTTCCAAACGGTGTCTGCGATTTCTCAAAAAGTGTTTGACAGATTAACACGAAATTTTGCACAAATATTCAGCATATTCGTGGCTATGACCTCTACTAGAATTATTTAAAAATTCGCATTCGTTCTATCCTTTTTATGTTCGTATATTTGAAAGGAAAGTGAAAAAATCGACAAGATACATTTGGAGTGCGGCCATTTTTTTATTTACCGATATTTTTCGTCTTTTTTAGTATCAGTCATAGCTGTACTCATACTTAACAGAAATCCTGTCGAGTTTTTTATTTCAGATAACAGGAAGAGCCTGAATTACGGGCATCATCGACAACGGATTTTTAAGAGATCCTCCGAACAACGGCTCGTAACATCGGCCATTTTCAATCTTTCTTAACAAAAAATGCAGTACAACTGGTCCAAAATCTTACGAACAAACCCTGTTAATTTCGAAATATAAGATCTTAATAGTTCCTCGCAATAATTTTTCAAAAATATTCAAGAAATTAAGCAAAATACTAGAAGACTCCCTTAAGGCTTGTTCGCAAGTATCGTATGATCCATTATCTTTTCATGATTTGATATGAAAAACTGACGAATTAGGCTCGTTTTATAGTGCAAGATGTTAAGGCAAGGTAGTAAAATTACTTTCGTCGTAAACTAGTCGGTAAAAATGCCCTTTTTGGTGGAAAATTAACAAATCCCTACTCTACAGAGTCCCTGAATCATACAGAAACTGTACGTTCTTCCTTTCCTATAGTTCATTGCAACAATTTTTCAAAGTTATTCCAAAAATGAAGCAAAATACTAGAAGACACCCTTAAAGGCTTCTTCACATGGCTCGTGTGATCTATAACCTTCGCGTGGTTCAGTATGAAAAACTACTGAATTAGACTCATATAAGCTCGTAACAAACTAAATTCCTATTCTCCTCCAACTACTGTCACGCTACAGTTCAGAACAAAGCATCATTTGGTCATGCAACGAGGCACGCAGCATCGCGAGATCTCCATCTTGAATTCGTCTGCATATCGTTACGATGAAGAATTTATTTTCAGCATGTAGCTTTCTATATCGAGTGCAAAGAATTTTGATACTTCAAAATCCTCTCGAAATTCCTATTTTTAGCTACTGTCTCGCTACAGTATAGGACAAAGCATCATGCAATACAGAGCGTCATGCAACAAGGCACGCAGCATCGCGAGATCTCCATCTTGAATTCGGTCTGTATATCGAGACCAGCCAAAGGACCTATAGATTCGTCGAAGAAACTGGCCAGCACCTAATTTCCTTCATTTTTTCCGTCACAGAGAGTCATTAGGCAATTACACGAGCGTCTGGGGCTAGCCGGAGCGTGAATAGATAATTACACTCACACAGTGTTGCTTCATTAAATTGGATTCATGCACGAGCACGTATCCTCTGGCGTTAATTCACCTTATTTCGCTCTGGCCGGTTTTTCCCTCCTTTTTTAACGAGACACGGTCATCGGTGTCGCTGCCAAGTCACATATCGCGAACCCAGACGGAATAACACCCGCGATATCCACGTTTCTCGCCATTTTCAGCTGCTAGAGATCGCGTTTAAAAAGCAATCCCTGTGTCGGGCTTAATCCAGGTCCAACCCGGGACCTAATTGCATCTACCTTTGGAAATTCGTGTCTTCGCAGCACGACTAATTGTTTTAAGCTGAGATGGCGTCACTGTCTGGGGCGCATGATTAGATCTCCAACATCGTTCCTCTAAACCGGCTTGTCGGGGACAATAATTCTGAGATGGAAGTCGCGACGCGTAATCCCGAAACGTTTAATTTCCCCGGCTCTCGTTAAAACGATCCGGTTCTCGCGGCTGAAAATAACGAGATCTTTAATTGTCCCGTTTAACGAGAGGTCGCTGTTGCCTCGTCACCGTGCGTTACGCTTCCTCCGAGAGCAACCACTCCATTTTCCGCCTCTGCTCCATTTGCGCTGCACCAACCTACGTAATTGGGCCCGAAAAATTGACGCAAGTTAACCCTTCCGTGAGCAATCAAAATGTTCCCGATTGTTCGCTCACTGAAATATTCCACGAGTCCAGGTGTCTTCTTCTGCGCGAGATACGCAGTGATAATCTGCGATAGTTCGTATCACTGGTGAACCTCGAGAATTCGAACTCGTTTAACTGGAATACGACTATGAGACGAATATTTTGATCATTTGCTTTGGCTTCGCCAAGATTTTTGGAAATATAAATTACTTTGACGTATTTTCACTTTTGAGAAATAGAAGGCAGAGTAGACTGATCTTTGCGAGTTTTATCATCACCAGTTACGCGTTATTAGATTTTGGAAAGCAATCATTCGACACCTTGTTTCGTCTGTTTACGTTGCTGAAAGTATGTAGACACTTCCTTAACTCTCACTATTATTTAAAAAATGTTGTAATAAATCGTAGGCTTGCAACGATGGTGTCAAGTATCTTCTAGGCCAATAGTGATTTTTGGATATTTTTCTGGATATGCTCAATCTTATCTCTTTGCGCCACAGGATTTCAGATAATAAAATAGAAATTCATGTTGCATAGAAATTTTATTGCGTTTTAAATGAAACAAAATTGGTACATTTTTACTAATAAAGGAATCACATAACGTAAAAACATGAAATCAGGTACTGGTTGAGGGACGAAGAGAGGAGATACAGATTATGTAAAAGACAGTACGGGAAACTAAACTAAACTAAAACATTTAGTAGAAGATTGCAAAAAGGTTGATAGATGTGTTTACAACTTGGTATAAATAGTGGAGGGTAGGGAGAACGAGGGGATAGTAAAATGGCTGAAAAGTATAGAGAGAAGAATATCAGCAATGGATATAAAAATGTACAAACGTTTAGACATTACGATAGAGACAAATGGTATGGAAGGATGTAAAAGAACGTGGATAATTGTAAATTAAGTCCATTTCCTGGCCTGTGGGGCCGAAATTAATAAATAAATAAAATAAATAAAATAAATAAAATAAATATAAAATATATCTAATTGTGTGAACCCTTACTCGTGATACTCGTACACACGTTTACTCTGAATTAATTCTGAATTGCAACTGGCTTATCCAACTTTCTCTCATTTCTTCTCTTTTCTTTTATACATTATATAAATATACATTTCATTCATCACAGGCATATTCGATCCACTAATTCTTCCTTATAGACATACATCAATTATTTTTACATCAATATATATATTAAAATGTATGTCAAGAATTACTACAAGATGCATCTACTTTTCTCGCAATTTCTCTTATAGAATATCTTTCTTTGGATAGTGGTAAGAATTATAAAACTTATTTCTACGCTTAATTCGTTTCTTTTAGTACCCATCGTGCAGTCCTAAGCATTCCAGTTGAACTGACTTCGAAAGAAGAACAGAATGGTTCCTAAATTCTTATCTGAAGTGTCTCCACGCTGGGTTATGTTTTAAGATATTAATATCAGCCTAAGGAAGACTGAGGAACACTCTAGAGTGGATCAGTCATCGTATAATGGAAGAAAAATTTCATACAAACCATCTGCACAGAGCAGAGAGTAATGTAGTGTTGTATATTTTGTGTAAACATTTATATATTTAAAGGATTTAAGCAAATAAATTGTTTAATTTGATGTAATCAAGATGCATTCATAATATAATGTAGCAATGATCATTTAACAATAACAGTAGACACAACCTGCATTCCTACAAAGCTTCAATATGAACTGTTCACTGCACAAATTGATTAACTCCATAAAACAAAAAGTGGAGAAATGCAATGAAATAATGTATATTGTTTTTTAAAATTCCCTTTATAATTTGAATCGAAATAAATATTGCAGAATGCATAAATACAAATGTAACTTTCATCTAACGGTATATAAAATTTATAAGAAAAAGTAGCCAAAAGGTAATCGTTAGTAATGTTACCATTTTTATGTGCAACGATTTACATTAGAGTACGGAGTTAATCAAAGCGACCTCTGAAATAAATTATTTATTATTCAGTAGGCAAAAAATTTTTGTCGTTTAACCTGTTTAACGGTGTTAATCTTAATTATCAGGGAAAGTTATTATAAATATAAAAAGTTATGACTATACCAAGTGCTTTGACGCTTAAATTTAAGATTTTTCAAAAAGTGGAGTTAATCGATTTGTGCAGTGAACGGCTCATATATCAAATCTTCGATTTTCAATCTGTTTTACTTTATAATATTCTAATATTATTTTTAATCCTACATAATTCGAATGTCTTGGATTTTCACTTGAAATTCGAGTTATCCAATTTCATTGTACTTTGAAATTATTAATTTTCATCACTTATATTCCAATCTTATTTCGCTCTGGATTTTTGTTTCTTTGGACCTTTTGATTCTTCTTTTTATGTAAAGTATAGCCTTCAGGTATGCAAATTATCTTGTTTGACGGAAATATTTTAACGAAAATATGTTACTGGTTAGGAAAATGTTGGTCGTGAAAATAGTTGGCATAGAATGCAACTCGAACTGCCAGGGATTAATCGATCTGTAACTTTATGATGTATGGACGAAAGGTAGATTCGGTGAAGCTTCGATGAAACGGTATGAATTTAAAATGGAGGATTTTTAGATATCACTCAATGAGTGAAAATTGCACTCTTCGCTCGTAAATATTGATACACGTATGTGGTGGGGGAGAAATAGAACGGAATACATAATAAATTATTATACAATATTGCAATTGAAATTTATTAGAAATTGCTATGGTACAAAGGTCCACATAACCTTTGTCCGAGCAATCAAAAATTCATGGTCGTTGGGTAACAATGATATAGGTATATCAGGCGTATCAAATACACAATGGGAATTTTACTTTCATATTCCTGTGAAACTTTTACTTTTCATTTTCCAATGATTTAATATATCAAATATTTTATCGATTTCCTACTCGATTTTTGCAATAGATTGACGAAAAGTAGACTCTGGTGAGGCCGTTTTTAATATCACAATTTTTGAACAATGGGGAATATACAGATTCAAAATTTAAAATCTCTTTAAGTATAATGTCAGAAGATGGAAGTTGAAACAGGATGTCAGTAATATAACGATTAATATAGATTTTATTAGAAATCTATTGCACGTGAGTAGTGTACACAATATGACATATAATTAGTTTCAAGAGTTGCCAACACTCTGTGGCTTCTCAAGGTGCGAAATATGAATTGAATTTACAAATATATTTCAACATTAAGTTTATAACCATTGGGAAATTGTGGAAAAATATGTCGAAAAATTGGATAAATCATTAAGAAATTATTGGAAATTACTGTTGAAAGGATTCACATGTATACCTCTGTCTGAACAATGAAACGTTTACGGTCGTTGGGTAACATGTCGGATATATGTGCCTGTGATTATGAAAGTGCTCTAAGTCACTTACATTTGCTTCTGAAATATTAAAAGCTTCGGCCTTTAAATACGTCATAAATTATAAAATTAATTGCGATAAAGCTACAAGCTCAATCTAACGATTCAATTCTTCACTGTTTTGTGGAAAATAAATATATTTTATCGTAATATAAATGAATGCAGCACGAAATAAATAATAAAATCGTTCCTCTTAAGTCGATGACTTAGAGCATTTTCATAATTATAGGCACATATCAGATATATCAGATATACAATGACAATTTCGCTTTCGTATTTCCTGAAGCTTTTAGTTTTCACTCTCTGTCACGTATCAAACGTTGTTTCAGTCGCTTGTGTTACTTGTAATGGTCGAAAAAGGACGATAAACACGCTATGAATTCAAAATGGAGGATTTTTTAATTTATGAGTATTTATATAGCAATGGTGGTGGAGAAATTAACGGGAAAGCTGGACGAATT
The DNA here is from genome assembly GCF_001483705.2 of Eufriesea mexicana. Lineage (NCBI taxonomy): Eukaryota > Metazoa > Arthropoda > Insecta > Hymenoptera > Apidae > Eufriesea > Eufriesea mexicana. Next base: position 192,007 of record NW_016911511.1, on the reverse strand, counting down.
ATTAAGAGATTATTCGAAATTATCACAGTGTGAAAATGAAGATATTGATCTTCCTCTGAGGAGCAAAAATTATGGTTAACGAACTATACTGTGATTTTGCTTTCGTACTTCTTGCTTTCGTTTTTGTAATGCATCGAATGCCGTTTTGAACAATTTGAGCGAAAATAATTACTAGAATATAATTTAGAAAAATGACTAGAATGTAACTAGAATATAATTTCATGCTGAAATCTATCGTTCGTGTCATTCGCATGCATGCGTGGTGTTCTTCACTCTACGCAGGTGGCTATTTCTGGCCCAATGATGAACAAACCCGTTTTCCAATAATTAACAGTCGGTCCTGAAATATGCAAACAGTGTCCATACAGTGGGTTTTTCCTATTAATTAGCAAAAGAAAGTATATTAAATAAGTCAGGTGTAATAAACATTTCTTCTATCATATTTATATTATATAGTATAAATAAATTCGAAGTTTCAATATCTATATTTCGTGAAAAATTCTTCTTTCAAAAATGTAGATGGAGGTATTGTATTAGCTATGGTGTTAGAGAACAGGCGATTCCGAATATTATTTCTGCAATATCTTTACAGGAGCATCAAAATTGTTAAAGAAAATATAAATATTGACTTACAAATAATAAAAAATAAGTCAATTATTTTTTGTCAGTATCTACTTTCAATCAATAAATGTTTCTTAATAAGATTCAAAGCATTTAATAAGAAATCGTACAAAATGATAAAAATAGCTTTACAAAAATATCAATATTGTTAATGGAAATATACAAATTTATTTATTTTTTACTATTTGTATTTTTATGTAATTATATTTATATTTTATATTTTACTATTTGAAATTTGAAAATTGATTTATTTCTTTTTTATTGTGTGCCTACTCTCTGTTAATAAATTTTTCTTAATAAGATTTAAAGCATTTAATAAGGAATCGTTCAATATGATAAAAATAGCTTTACGAAAGTATCAAAATTCTTAAAGAAAATACAAAAATTGGCTTATTTTTTATTATTCGTATTTTTCTTTTATCGTATATCTATTTTCAGCCAATAAATTTTTCTTAATAAAATTTAAAGTATTTAATAAGTAATTGTTCAAAATAATAAGAATAGCTTTACAAGAGTATCAAAATTCTTAAAGAAAATATAAAAATTGACTTACCTTTTATTATTCGAATTTTTTTTGTTTTTTTTACCAATACTCTCAGGTAATAAATTTTTCTTAATAATATTCTAAGCCTTTTGTTGAAAGTGTAATCAGATATTTTTAAAACGTTGAAAATAGGGGTAACGAATTTTATCTTTGCTTTTTAAACATTTTCCTTGCCGTGGAAAATGATAATAATTCTCGTAAAAATTTTAATAACGTTGATTCCGATAAAAATTCCAATTAAGGTACGAATAGTTCGGATTTTCGAGCGACAACGAAATAGAAGAGAATGATAAATGAGAATATCGATAGGAATAAACTTGCTCTCTCGAAATATATATATATTAGGTACAGAAACCAGTTTCGATGAAAAATTAATTTGTAACGAGAGTTAAGATTCCTGAACGCGATATTCCTGTTCATTGCACGGGGCTTGCCAATTTTTTCAAACTTCATAAATTTTGTTTGCATTGTGTTATTAATATTCGATCAACGAAAATTAATCTCGAGCAGCATGGTAATTATGTAAAAAATGAAATTCGATCGCACGGGATTAAAGAGAGTAACGAGTGTAAGTTGATCGATATTACACTAACAATAAGATATTACACGACATGAATATCAGTTTTAGCAATTAATATCGGCTGATTTGCATTTACGAGGAAGATATTTTACGACGGGATATCGTTTATGGAACATGTTAGGCGAGATGTCTCGCATGTTTATTTTTCAATGTGTATAACTGAATGTCGTCTCGCGTGATAGAAAGATTTCAAAAATTAAGCAAATTCTATTTCGAAGATCAACCAGTATAACTAATTTTTATCATATAACGAATATTTTGTTATATAACCAATTTTTTTATTATTTAACGCCGTTCATATTTTTCCTATGGATTTTTGGATTACAGTTAAGTTCCATTGCATATGCGATTGGATTGGACACTGCGAAATGGAATATCGTTTCTAGCTGGAACAATTAAGTACAGTAATTAAAAAGAAACATCTGGCAAATGGTTAGTGGAAAGGTTTTCTGTTTTACTGAAACAAGCGTATGCTTCGTTTATCGATGAAAAATGCCGGAACCAGACGTTATTATCTGTTAGACCTCATATTTGTGTAACATCATTCGACTATCATTTATTCCGGCAAATATAGAACCGGCAAGAGAACTAGGAACAAAGAAATTAAATATCCTAGAAATCGTTGCGAATTATAAATAATTCGGAAGAATTAAAAACACGGAAAGGCTTCCAAAAATTATTATTTTGCATAATATTGGGTTGACCAAAAAATAATGTTAGTGTGTTTAAGGTAAGATAGTAATCATCCTGTTTAAAATAAAAAGAGTTTTATCGAATAATATATTCATCATTCTGATCTATAATAAATAATTCCAATTAGGAATATTTCAAATTAAGAATATTGCTTTCTATTCAAAAAGAAACACGATATATTATTATTATTATTGATATATATGTTTATATATATAATAATATAATATATTTTTAGTAACATGTAGGATGAATCATTTAACGTTTTTATTTTTATTTTTATTTTACCACCTAATCCAAAGAATTTTTATTGTTTTTATTTTTAGCAAATTAATTTCTCTTGTCTTTATTAACATAGTTAATTTACCAAAAATTGAATATCGTTATTTCATATTTTGTCATATAATACGTAACAATTATTTTATTTTTTAACAAATATATTATTAGTATAAATTATA
>NW_016911511.1:143695-189025 GCF_001483705.2 Eufriesea mexicana | reverse complement strand
TATATATATATATATATATAGATTAAGAATATTACTTTCTATTCAAAAAAGAAACACGATATATTATTATTATTATTATTATTCATATATATATTTATTTTTAAATTGTCATATAAAATATATTATATATATTCTTATTAACATACAGGGTGGATCATTTAACATTTTTATTTTTATTTTATTTTATTTTATTTTATTCTTATTTTACCACCTAATCCAAAGGACTTTTATTGTTTTTATTTTTAGTAAGTTGATTTCTCCTGTCCTTATTAACATAGTTAATTTACCAAAAATTGAATCTCGTTATTTCATATTTTGTCGTATAATACATAATAATTATTTTATTTTTTAACAAATATATTATTAGTATAAATTATAACTCCACACCAAAGCAATCAAATCTCTTGTATTTGCATATATATTTATATATTACTATACATTATAGTATAATATATTCTTATTAACATACAGATTGGACCACCTAACTTGACCACCGCTATTGTTTTTATTTGTAGTAAATTAATTTCTCCTGTCTTTATTAACAATTATACTATTTTTCCTCAATAAAACCTAAATCAAGTATATCGATACTACAAATTATACAATAATTTCACAATAAAACAATTAAATCAATTTAAAACCTCTTCCCTCCTGATTTCCCGAAATTTCACGTTTACCAAAATTATTTTCGAAATTCATTTACATAAATCCACTATTGCGTATATTTACCAGCCAATACCAATCCATAAATCGATAATTCTAATATTAATTTGATCCCTCCGAATTTCTCTCGAATTTCAACAGCCACGGATCGAGCGAACCGATCCCAATCGAGACGACCCGTGTCTTACGTGACCACAGTGAAATTATGCAATCGACCCAGGTGAAAGGGATTTCGTTTTTGCCCGTGGGGATGACGTAGATGACAGATAAACCCGTACATCCGATTTTTCTCCCTCTCTCTCTATCGGCAAATAGAAATTATACCTTTCCGATCTTCCTCCGAACAGTCATCTCTTCGAAAGATTCGAAGCACACGCCTAGGAAGAAGGCAAATAACGCGTCAGAATGCAACGATCGCACCGCGATTTCGAGACGGAGGTCCAAGGATAACGCTTGTTGCGAGAGAGGCAAGCGCATTCTCCACGTCGCCGTTTAAAATTCCTCCGGGCAACGATCCGATCCCGAAGGTCGATTAGACCCGGTCGTCCTTGCCCAGGTCCACTCCAGTCGCCTCGTTCTCCACCCGAAAAGAGGCCCGGGCCGCCGTTTCCGGGTGGGCCGAAAATTAGCTTCCTTCCTGGTCGAGTCGATCCTCGAACCGGCCGTTTCTACCATCTACAGCCGAGTCGTAAAATTAGAAGAGCTACACTCCGTTCAACGAGAGTGGCCAAGAAATATGAACAGCTGCACGCGAGGGAAGCATGATCAGACCAGGTCTCAACTGAGCCAGGTCTGAGATGGAATAATGGAATATTTCCAGGAAAATTTTTGATGGTCTTATTCGAGGTTTCTAAGAGTCGATCCTCAGAGTCCATGTTCAGCAGTCATCATTATGTGACTGTTTTATTTATATTTTCTGCGGATTCTCGTTGAACGGAGTGTGGTAGTGGTCACATAGATTTTTAGGTATATATGTGTTGGGATGAGTGGAACAAGTATGCATGGGATTGGAATATGTAATGAATTCAGGTTATTATGATAAATGAGTATGCGTGTAATGATTGAGGTGTGTGTGAATTGTGTATGTCAATGTAATGTATGAGAGAGAGAAAAAAAAAAGAGAATGATTTCGGATACATTAGTTGTAATTGGGATATAATAGTGAGAAGTCATGTCATTGAGTAATTGTGCGAAATTAATTATATTTAAATGTTATATTAGTGTTTTATAATCCTTCTTATTAAATAAAGAATTGTTCTTCTTGTTATTATTAAACTTTCATCCACCACTAACACGGAGTACAGTCAAGTCTCTTATAATTAAATATATCGTGGAGCGAAAATTGGGACAGTTCTCCTATAACACGGTCTCCTCATAACACGTTCTTCGTGCAAGAATATTGCAACAACTCAAGTGGCTTGGAAAATTTATTTATGGCAGCACTTATGCTATTTACTCAATTTTTGTAGGTATATTGATATTTATGGGGAATTAACCCTTTGGACTCGAAGATTTCTTCATTGTGTAGATGCAATTCGAAGTTCTTAGATTTTCATAAGCTCACTGATACTCTTTATGCTAAAATTAAAAAAAGAAAATCGTGAATTTGCGTGAGAAACGAACGAATAGAATAATTTTATTTCGATGTTCTTAATATAATTTCATCATTCATTATTTAAGTTATAGTATTAAAATAAACGGTGACTAAGAGTCACCTCTCGAGTGCAAAGGGTTAATAGGCGAGTCTACCTCAGATACTATAGTATCATATAAATGGAGAATTCTAATGGTGCTAGATGCTTCTAGCGACATCTGGCATGTTTTTGGGTATTCAAATAAAAATTTAAATGTGGAAGTCACTTCTTTCCAAGCTACCGTAAAGGAAGCATGTATAGTTATTCTGATTGTGACATTATCTCAGTAAAACATAACCCATCCACTGTATTAACGACAAATACATTTGTGGAAGAAAATACGGATAATGAATTTATTTCAAACTTCAGTTATTTATGTAAAAGATGAGCTGAATTTGGCTAAAGAATTCGAACGTCACTTAGCCCTTTGTACCCTCAGTCGCCATTTAATAGAATCTAAAGATCGATGTTAACTAATATATCAAATTTAATATTACCCAACGATGCGTGGAATGTCGAAGTAAAATAATTCTACGTCTTAATTTGCATACGATTTCTTATTCGCCGTTTTAGAAATGTCGTCGACTTTGCAACAGGAAGTCTTCGAATTGCTATTTTTCTGTAACGAAAAATTCGTCGAGTGTAGTAATCCTTCAAGGATGCGCAGTGCAAAATTTAAAAGAGAATTTTAAAATTGCTTGGCTCCGTATTAAGAAATTTTGGAAGAACTGGAAAATAAAACTACAAAATCAGGAAGAAAATTTGCAAAATGAGGAGGATTTTTGGCCAATTAGGAAAAAAGGGTTAGACTGCAAATATTTGACAGTGACGATGAATAATAAAACGATGTAATTGTGGTATCCTCGATGTATGAACCACGTGATAAGAATGTCTGAATTCTGATCAGACTGAAGCGGTTTCATAAGAGTGTTTGAGAATAAAACATTTGTTTCGGAAATAAATATGAATAAGAAGAAATATGGAATAACATCGATGGATAAGAAAACTTACGATAGAAAAGATTTTAATAAGGGCTTTGATAGGCACCCAAAAGATAATTATATAAAACAAAGTAATAAACCGTTTAATTTTAACACGTTAGAATCCTATTTTAAACTAGGATGCGTCACTAATATGTATCGAATTAAGTTTCTTCGTTGGAAACAATTTTTTTAGTTTATAATTTTATTATACGAACTATGTATTATATTCGATGAACCTAAATTCGAATATGTAAAAATCTACATATTCGTTGTCATTTCTATTATAAAATTTTATTTATTAACCGTATCAATCGCAACTTGATACTTTGAGAATGCAGTTGTTATATAGGTCTGATTTATGTAGAATTTATTTATTTCTGAGATTCCATATAATGCGGTACGAGTTCGTTCAATTTGTATTATTTCTGAGTTTCTTAGAACGCGGTTCCTGTATAACGCGGCAGTGGTTTCCATATAACGCGGTATAAGTTAATCCGATTTGTCTTATTACCATGTTTATCATAACGCGGTTTACATAGAACGCGTTTCCTGATTTCGATTAATTCTGATTTTCTTATAACACGGTTTCCGTATAACGCGGTACGAGTTAATCGCGTTGTAGGAGACTAGACTGTACTCCGTGCAAATGATCTTTGTCATCGTAGGAAAGAACTCTTCGTGGACCTCTCTTCAGAGCCAGTTTCGCAAAAGCGTGTTCACATTCCACATTCCGAAACGGAATATTAAATTCCCATAACGGAATTTAGCAGTCAACGATCCATACTAATCTCGAATTATTTATACTTTTTATTTGTTTGCTTTATTTCGTCTTGATCTCCAAAGATTCTAAATATATTAAAATTTACGAATATATTTTAGTTCTCGCTTATTAATTAATTCTGATTCTCTTATAACACGGTTTCCATATAACGCGTTATGGGAGACTCGACTGTATAGGGTCCACGTGTCAGGAACTGATAAAGCCTCGAGGAGATAAGCGCGCGAAATCTCAGTTCAAATCTCGCGTGTGGTTGTGGTTTCGGTTTCGCTTTTGGTATTTCTTCCGTTATCCTTGTGCTATATTTTTCTTCTTGGAACTCCTTTTTTAGCGCAGCTTCTCGTTCATTCGAGGTGATTTCCACTTCCTTGAAGTTCTCACGTACGGTCGTATCTTTTTATCGCTCGAATCGCTTTCTCGCGAATTTTTATTTTTATCCTTGGTACATTGTTTATCTTTCCTTTTATGACGGTAATTCTTTTTTGGTATATCTTCCGGGAAGGCATTTGTTGATGGAAATCTTGCACAGTATAGCGTATTTTTAATCTATTTATCGTGTTTCATATTCTATTCTATCTTATGGATTGACTTGAGAGAGACTTGGTAGGGAATTGGATCATTCGATCTGCTCTTTTTGTTACTTCATTTATTTTCTCTTGTTCCAACATTGTCTTTTCTTATAATAATTCGAGAATTCCGTTTCTTGCTCTGTTTTTACAAATCCCTGTATTGAGACTTGGGGTTTTATTGATTACGAAAGAACGACAAGGTATTATTTATTCCTCACTCGAAGATATATCGTTTCTATCGACAGTCTTAAAGCGATAGACTGATTTCTAATTTTAATTTGTATCTTAATTCTTCGAGGTACGATTTTACAGAAAAGAAAAACAGAATATTCCACAGAATATTTTTTAATAAAGAAAAAGAATGGAAAAATTAATTATTTAACACAGAATATTACTCAAAAGGAGAAAAAGAAAAGAATATTTCAATAAATTCTTTATTACAGAGTGGGACATACATGTACAATCCCATAATGTAGCTAGTGTTTTAAATGAAAGTCTTTGAAACGCATCTTTTTTTCAAAATAAAATAGCACTTTGCAGATAGTACAGTATTGGGAAGTGCGAACTTCTTTCTTGTTTCGTTATGTAGAATACATATCAACTTTTCGAGAAGGGTTCAAATAAATCCCACTATGCATAGGAAGCTAAGCAAAAGGTGGGACACACCTTTTTTGACCCACCTAATCCCCAAGGAATTAAGAGAATATTGTTGTAATATAATATTATAAGTAATAAAATATAAATATATAATATACATATAATAAAATATTATAAGAAAATCTCCTTTTACCAGATATAAAATATGAAAAATTGCTATACAAATAACATAATACAGAATTGCAGCGAATGCTGATTAGAATGAATGAAAAATATGAAAAATTGCTATACAAATAACATATTATATAGCTTACTACTTTCAACGTAGTAATGTGGAAATGTGAAAAATGTGGAAAGAATGAAAAAAAAAAAACTTATGAAAGATAAGTATGATATTAAAACATAGCGTAGGGGGCGGAAGTATCTAGGTTTTCGTAGATATCCCACTCCCAATATTCCGTCTCCACGGGAGATGTTTATTAACACGTTGACTGCCATGGGGGTCACTGGTGGGCGACAATCGACTTTGCTACAGCGCCGTGGGGGCCACCGGTGACCAGCCACGTAACCATTAGTAAAAATACATAATTAGAGTAAATATCGATACTGACAAATTTTTAAACAGTACCATTGTTACTATAATGGTTCGAAGAAATTAATACCATACAGAACATGCGAAAATAATTTTATTTATACAAAGAAAAGGTGAACCAAAACAGTAGGCACAATATGTCGCCACTTTTTTAGTGCAATTCTTTGCTCTCATTCTTCCTAGCCGATTTGAATTATTTTCATAGCACACTTTGCAAAATCGCCTTACATTTCGCACACTTCCAGGTTTCTTTTTAAATTCGCGACGACGTTTTTTCTGTACGTAATTGCTCGATGAAATGCAATCTTCGTGATCGGAACATTTCGCTAAATACATCGCTAACTTCATCCTAAAATCGGGAATTGAAATATTTTTTCGAGTTGCTTTTTAAACAATTGATAATGGCAAAAATGGTCTACCGCGCCTCGAGGGTCATCGGTGATCCCCACCACGAAAAATACATTAAACGCGATTATGCGACTCACCTTATCTGTTGTAAATAATATTTCAACATAATATGCATCGTATAATAAAATATTCATGTTGGCACCATGGGTAAACCACGTAAAATGCGCATGGCAGTCAACGTGTTAAGTGCGGTAGTTGTCTTCTGTCGTGGCTCCTGATGATGAGCTGGTATTCCTATGGTGATGGCCAAGTGGTATTGTGGTTCTCGTTGCTATAGATGGGGTAGCAGGTAGAAGGACGAAAGGAAACGGAAGGGATGCATTTCGTCCTGGGCCTGCTATTTGACTTATCAGTAAGGCTACTCTAGCACTGGGATACTATTGGAAGGTCTGGAAGTTATATGTAACTGGAGGTTTTCCAAGAACTTGCGGGAAAGTTCATTCTGACCATCTAGTGGCGAGAGTCAGAATGATGGTCGCTACACTCTATATTTGCCAATCAAACAGTATGCCCACATATACATATAAACATTAACTATGGCATAAAACTCTCCTTGTCCGTCGCCATTTAATTATATTCTAAACATCGATGTCAACCCTTTGAGTTCCGAATTATTTTTCAATTTTGTTACCAATAACTCACTACTATTTTAATATTTCGCTTAAAATTTACCTCACAGGTCAGTTCCTCGACTGCTACTCATTTTAAAGAATTTTGTTTACTGATTATAATTAAACGTAGCTAATTAAATATAGCTCATAAACACCGTTTTAGTTTATATTTTGCATTTAAGTAATTCAAGTAGTTATTTCCTGTTTTCGTGTTCGGTAAATAGAGAATCAAAACACGTCGAGTGTAACTCGACACAGGAGTTCCTGTGATGAAAACTGATGTCGAGTCACGCTCGACAAACGTGAACAAAGGGTTAATTAACATATCAAATTAAAAATTACCCAACGATGCGTGGAATATCAAATTAAAATAATTCTACACCTTAATTTGCATACGATTTCTTATTTACCGTTTTCAAAATATCGTCCACTTTATAGCGGGAAGATTTCGAATTACTATTTCTCTCTAACTTGGGGGGTAGAAATTTCTCGTTTCTATCCCTATGAGAATTAAAAATTAATTAAACCGAGGAAAAGGCTCCAAATCCGCTGATTTCGACTATCGTCAGTTCCGGTGTCAATAAGGCTCATAAACATGCACATTGATGCCTCATTTCGTTCCATATACGCAATCCACCCCAGCATCCTTCAATCTCCCTAATTAACAACGTAATTAACGTTTCGCGAGCGTTTTAATAAACAGGTCAAGCCTCGGCTCGATCTCGAACGAGAACTCAGCGGCTCAATTAGAGTTCCGCGGAGCAGTATTATCCTCGTCCTTTTAATCCTTATTTAAAAATCGAGGATGCTCCTCAGACCCGGGTATTCTTCCACATCGATCCTCCTCCGCGGCTGGTTAATTTTTAGGATCGAGGATTTAGGGGCTGGCTGTACGGTGGAGGCCGCTATACCGTTTGCGGCCTCGAGTCTGGAGGAGTCGTTGCCGTCGGATATCATCGAGATATCGCCTAGCAACGAAAGCTGATAGCTGCTAGCGAATCGATAGTCGGCCTGTAACGCAATATATCGGATGGCACTCCTCGGCCTATGCTTGCTCTATCATTTAGCCCGGCTCCCTCTTTGTCTCGCCGCCTGTTCAGCCTCTCAGCCTCTCGTGCACCCTCCATGGGGTGGCCCATGCACACCCTCTGCTCTTGAGTAAATACATTTATTCCCGTTCACGGCTGTTGCACCCGTGCCAGCCTCTGCGTGTGCTGCCTGCACGCATGCAAATCGCCCGTTCGCGTGAAGCAGGCGCGAAAAGTCAACCGTGACCGAGGCTCCTCGAAAATTGCCTGTTTTTCCCGTTACCCTTTTTCCGCGGGCACCATCGGCCAATTTTCCCCAAATTGCTCCGATTTTCCCGCGTACCATCGCGCAAACAACGCATTCTTATGGCACTTTTGTCTCGAGTTTCAGTTTCAGAGAGGAATTTTTACTCTTTTATAGCGAAGGAGTAGCCCAGTGCAAAGGGTTAATAGGCTTATGGTAAGTCTGATGACAACCCTTATGACAACGTTTTCGGTATGCCCATGTTTCTTTCAGCAGCCACACGCTGTTGCGGCCTGCAAACTCTGAAACAACGAGAAAACTCAGAATGTGAATAATCGAGATTGCTGATATTGTCAGATGATTCAGTCATGTATAGATTGTTATCTGTTGAAAATAAGGTACGTCTTAACGTATCGAATATACAAAAATTAATCTGTCTAGGGAAATAGATATATCTTTAAACTATGCGCCGAAGAGGTTCCTAAGAGGTTATGTATTGGGTTGGCAAGAAAGTACTTTCGGTTTTTCAGTGTGAAATAAAACTCAATTTTTCCTATACAGTAAATGAACTTTAATCGGTCAAATATCTTCCATTCTATTCGATGCCCTTTTGCCATCTTTCTGGTAACTTCGTGATCCCGCGCTCGTGGAATTTCTGGTCCTTATCTGCAGAAAACTTAACCAAGTGCGTAAATCTCAGAAGATCGACCAGAACGTTGTGGGTATCTTTCAGTGAAAAATCTTCAGAACGAAATTTTTTAAACTAATTCTGACACGTGCGTTCTGTTAAACAATCAACGCCATAAACTTCTCGTATCTCTTTGCGAGCCTCAGCCGCATTCTTGCCTTTATGAAAATAAAAAAGTAAAATGTGTCGAAAATGCTTATTTTTGCACTCCGTGTTAAGACTGACCGTGAACTGACAGTTATAAACGAAATTGCACGGAATTTCACGAAATAGCAACCTAAAGGTATCGACTACCACATCTCAAAAGAAAAACATTCTAACATTGACAAAAGAATAACTAAACGAGCGTAACATTATGTACTGATGCAAACCGAAATTACTTTCTTGCCAACCCAATGTATCACTAGGTCGATCTTAGTTGGCGACGATTAGTGACGGACGGTTCATTGAGAGGAAGGTTGTGTCTAGCTTCGATGTGTTAAGTGGACTGTATTTTAGTAGAACTCTCTTCCTGACTGTTCTGTCGGTGGTTTTATAAGCTTTCTCTGTCAGTTGCTGATCAGTTGCGAATAATATTGGGGGTGTGTGCTAGCTCCAGCGTCTTTCGGTGATGGTGGTTGTTTAAACAATCTGGGTCCCCATGCCCGTTGTCTTAAGTGTGATATATTGTTGCCTCCTACGGTTTACCCAAGTGGTGGCTTAGGTGACAATGAGTGTATAGAAGTCAAGGGACGCTGACAATAAGGACATAAAGCAGTCCTCCACTTGACCTAGGAAATTGCGGTCCTAGGGTCGCAACACTGGTACATGTAAAATTTCAGAGCCCTCACATTTAAATATACAGTCTGTTCTAAACAAAGGGATGAACGGAGTACCGGAACGACATTTCAAGGATTAACAGGCTAATAAAACTTTAAAATTTTTATTGTAAATATTTCAAAAACTATTGAGTAGTTGCCCTTGCAATGATATACATTCTTGAACTGGATGACTAAATCTACAAACCTGCAAAGTTTCAACTAAATCTATAACTCGAAGGACTTGCACTCTCCTTGTAAATCAATGACCCGAAGGACTTGCACTCTTCTCATGAGTGGTTGCAAATCGTCGACGTTCAGGGACGAAAAATTCTAGACCCTTCTGCATGCGAGTCCAGCTTCTTTCCTTATGTGCAGGGGTCAGAAAAAGGTGTTCCAGTCCTGTTCTGATCACGCGCCTGTCAGTTCTCGTTGAACGAGGTATAGGACGAAATGCAATACTTGTTTGACGAGAAAGATCGTGTCCATTTTAATGGAATATCGCTGGATCGGAGATCCGAAATTCGAATGGTTTCTTCATATTGGCTCGCAGGTTCCGTTGAAATGGAAAAATTGGTGCAATTACCCTTGATTTTCCCGGAACGAGTATCGATTCTCGATCGCGTAGTCGGCAAACGGTGAGGGAATGTGGTGGGTTATTCTGAAGACTTTTCTCAGCAAAGGTCTCTATTTTACTACCTCTTCTTTGACTCCATCTCGTCATCAACACGTATAAGTGTTATCTTCGAAGATAAATCTTCGCCTAACTGCGACGATCATTCGAAACGTCTGCATTCTGTTGCCCTCTGGAGTCCGTGCTTTTGGTCCTGTCGACCCCGGTGGAATAAAACGGGTGTTGCACCGCGTGGTGTAAGAAGGATGAGGTCCACGCGGGTTTGGGTAGGAGTATGATATTGCTGCTACCCTCTTCTCAATGTGTCGCGTCACTTACGAGACATTGAGCACTTCGGTGGTGTAATAAAGCGCAGTTTCTGGGGTATTTACACTTTATTACACGTTTTGTGAGTTGTATGATGATTGTGTGCAGTGTATCGTCTCAGCCTTTTTCGTTTCGTCTTGCTTCGCCTTCCGTTTTGTCTTCTCGTTTTACGTGTTTGACTGAGTTTCGATACCGTCTTGATGTTTTGTGTTTTACGTCTTACTACCGTCTTGTTCGTGTTACTCCTCACTGTCGTCTGTTCTCTCACTCCTCACTGTCGTCTGATCTCTAGTTTGGCTACTGCCTGTCGTCTCGTTTTGTCTAGTCTTGGTTTGCGGTGATTGGAGGAAAATGAGTGTAGGAGGAGGAAAATTAGAGTTTTTTCATTGGACAAGGAGTTTTGGCGGGCTCTTGGGTTAGGAGAGGGAATATGACAGGGAAGTTTCTCTTTTTGGTATTGTTTTGTTTTCATTTATGCGTACGTCTGGTTGGCAATTTTGTGGGTCAGTCGCACGTGCGTCTGTTGGGTCTGGTCTCGAGTATTACCGTCCCTAGTCCTTGTCGCGATTTATAATTGTCGAAACTATTATTGCCGTCGCAACAACGGGAACAGTAAATGGAATTTCTGTTAACATTTTAACCACACTTTTTCAATTTATTTCTGAGCGTAGAATAACACTAATTAAGAAAAGAGTAGGGTGCAAGCAACAGGTTCTGTGGTTATACTGTATTTTAATTGAACTTTTCCAACTAGAGTTATGGTTACTGAACAATCACACGGTGCAGAATGTCCGACTGTGACGGGATAGAAATATGAACGAAATACAGTAGAACGTTGATTGTCTGAAGTAATTGCGAGATAATTGGTGTGCAAGAAGCAAATTTTGAATTGTGGTGTAAATTAGCTGGAAATTACAAAATTGAAAAGTTCACTGGGATAAATGGTTTATGTGAAATACGTAATGCAATAAGAGAAATACAGGATAAGAAATAAATTATATACAAATTGAATATAGGTATTTATATAGTGTTTATTTTCTACTGAAGTTCTATCTATTTTAATGTAATACACATTTTCTATATTCGAATAATCAGAATTCGCATAATCGACGTTCCACTGCATACTCATTTGTATAATTGCAATCAAAAACACTTCCTAATAATTTTACACACTCTATATTACCTTCTACAGCAATGCTATATAGTACTTAGTACATAACTATATATGTAAGATATATACAGGGTGTCTCAAAAAAACGTATACAAATTTTAACAGCTTATGCTTTCTAATTTATATTAGTTTATTATAATATAAATATAATTTATTTATAATCTCGTAAAGTGTGTATACATTTTTTTGGGGTATCCTGTATATGTATAATCTTAGGGGTGATTGTTCGTCATATGTAAATCCAGTGTCGCCACCTGCTGACTCGTTATACTACATACTGCATACTCAATTGTATAAGTGCAATCAAAAACACTTCCTAATAATTTTACACACCCTATATTATCTTTTACAACAATTCCATAGGGTACTTAGTACATACCTATGTACGTAAGATATATACAGGGTGCCCCAAAAAAACGTATATACACTTTAATACCTTATTTTTTCTAATTTATTTTTTCTTCTCTAGGTACAACCCATTTAAAATAATGGCTGATTTTAGACTAGAGTTTGAAAAACGTGATAAAAATATAAGTCTTTTGCATAAACGTAATAATAATAAACGTAAGAAAAAAATAAAAATTATTTTTATAATCATGCAAAGTGCGTATACATTTTTTTGGGACACCCTGTATTTTTGAATATATTGAGTATAGTATCAGAAAACGTTGTAGAGGGTTCAAATATAATATACTATTACATTAACAGTTTTTACTTGATTGCAAAAAGTAAATTAATTTCTTGAAGTACACCAATGGATTCTATTTTTGATATACTTGACTCTTTTAATAACAACTTTTCGAAAAATGGCAATTCTGATTGTAAATTTTCGAAGATTTTTGTGTCAGAGCAATTTTGTAGTGATTAGGTTTAAAAAAGAAATCCCAATTCGAATGAAATACTTACTACGAGGATAACTGCGCAGTGTGTAATACACAGTCACGTGATAAATCGGTCGAACAGATTCCTAGATATCGTAAGAACCGTTTTCGAAAATCTGCTTTCCAGGGGAGGTTTGAACTATTGCATGGGATGAATTTCTCATCTTACCATGAATCACCGATTCCAGACCCATAAAATACATCCTAGAATCTGGAGCAATGTCTTCGAATAGTACGTACATTATTCAATTTTCCGATGTCTGTATCTTCAACGTTTCTGTGAATTTTTCTGCCAAAATTTTAGGACAACGTTCTCGATATATCAAGAATCAAAAACATTTAATAAAAATCCAATTTTTTTTACTATTTATATAATACACTAGTATCCTTAATGTGCTACAAGTACTATAAATATGCTGTACACAAGTGACAGTACTTGAAGTAGCATAATGGAAATTTATAAATAAAGAAACAGATATAAACATTGATATTTATAAATTAATAAGATTATTATTATTATCACAATACTAATTAAAATAATAAAATTATTATTACTACGATAATAATATTATTATTTACTTAATATACTATAATTACTATAAATATGCTGTACATAAAACGATGGTACTTGAAGTAGCATAATGGAAATTTATAAATAAAGAAACAAATATATAATGTTTTTATTAGAATAAAAGTCAATATTAATTCTTTATATTTCATTACTATTATTATAGGAGCATTGGTTATTTTCAATATTATTTATTAGATTTTATATTCACCAATAAAGGTGGAAAGTAAAAAGCAGTTATTGCATAACCTAACCACCGACATTTATAATTTTGTTCCTTTCCAAATGTAATATTTAATTCCGAAAAGCCTTTCAATGCAAAAGAACATCAAGGTTGCTCTTTAATCGCTCTTTGATTTAAAAAATCCGCTTTAAAAGCACAGATGACAAATTTTGTCACAAGTAACAGCACGTTTTCAGTAATTACCGATACGAAATATCCGAAACCAGCATTTAAATTTTTGCACTCGAAGATTTTTCTCACAGTAGATACGTAACAACACAAATTTTTACGCAAACATCCAAAGAAATTTATCGTTACATTATTTTAAACCTAATATCTGTCAGTAGAAGATAATATACAAGAATATAATAAATATTTATTTAACAATATTCGTTGGGTTACTCCCTGATCGTAATTTTATTAAAGTATAATTATTTATTTTTAAAAAATAATTTTTGTAAATATTACTGGCTTTCGTAAAATTAATTGATAAAATATATCCATTTCTAATTAGGTAGTCATGGATTATTACGATTAATATTTACCTTTAAAAATTATTTTTTAAAAATAAATAATCATATTTTAATAAAATTACGATAAGGGAGTAACCCAACAAATCTTTTCATGGTTACACACAATTTGTGAATTTTCTTCCTTTATTTATGCAATTTTTCTTGCTCACCACGATATTAGTCGAAAATGTCAATACAAATCTTTTCACAATGAATTCTCGCTTGTAACTCACTTATCCCATTACTCTCTCGTTTCTCCTCTCTTCTACCATACATTACATAAAACTACGTAGACCATACCACATTTCATCCACTACACGCATACTCGTTCTTCATAACAACCTAAATTCGCCTACATAAACATTTCATGCATACTCGCCCTATTTATCCTTCTTTACAAACATTACACACTTTTACATCAAGATACACAATGTGAGCTGGAATTCGTAATACAACCGAGCAAGGGAGGATTCTACGTGAAAAAACAAACCGAAAAAAACAAATAAAATTTTTTCATTTGAGGCTTCGTAGTCGAGAAAATCCACTTTGAATATTCACAGAGTGCGCATGACTTAACTATAGCTTAGATGGATGGAGCACCCTATTCGATGAATATTCAAAGTCGATTTTCTCGATTAGGAAGCTTCGAATGAAAAAATTTCATTCTACATTTTCGATTTGGTTTTTCGCGTAGAACAACCTCCCATAATTTCATCGCCATATGACGTATATTATACCTTAAAATCCTGTAAACGAAATCTGAGGGGTTGGTAATCAGGAGTGGATCAGTAATTAGGTGATTAACATAGAAAGTAGCGGTTGTTTGAGGAATTTTGGTCCACTCTGTATTAAAATCTATATTGATCATTACCATACTTTCGACCATTAATCCTTGCATTTTTACAAAATGGTGACCAAGAATCACCCGTGGACTACGAAGTCAAACTAGCATAACCGTTCTACATATGAGCCGTTCACACATGATAGGACATTTTTAGTCCTACCTCGAAATATTGCAATAGCTGTATGCGTATAGGTTTATATTTTGTCTTATTTACGTAAAACAGTTGGTAGTACCTTCGACAAATGTTATAAATGTATTCGCTCGTGTTGGCAACATTCAACATGCCAGTACAGGTTCATCGATTGTTGCAAGCGGGAGGTTTATCGCGACAATCTTCTTTTCCTGGTTTTATGATTTTACATTATGCGATTCCTTTATTAGCAAAAATATACCAATTTTGTTTCATTTAAAACGCAATAAAATTTCCGTGCAACACGGGTCTATTTTATTATCTGAAATACTGTGCAGCAAAGAGTTAAAATGTCTTGCCATTCTCCAACGTCAGTACCATTACACACTGTCCAACAAATTTTAACTTTTTCCCTAATCTGTAATATCCATTGACACATTGAACCCCGTGAAAACGCGAGTTTCTGGGTCTGTCGCTTGAGCACCGGCCTCGTGATAATGCGGGTTTCTAAGTTTGTCGCTTGACTCTCGCCCTCACGATGACGAGGATTTTTCTTGCTTGTCTGGATGTCTTACGCGTCAATTTGCATTCACTTGTCACGTTTACGACAATCTGCATTCGTTATACTCCGAAAATAAAACGTATACGATGGTTCAGAAACAATCGAAGCAAGAATCACTCTCAAGCAGTGTATTCCTTAGTTAGTACCTCTTTCGTAGGTTTACGCTTTTTGTTGAACGATGTAATAAGTCTTATTATTCTGTAACTTTTTATCCATATAATATGAGCGAAGTTTTCAACGAGTATATTGCTGACCCTCTATCAGATTATTCGATACATTCAGAAGATTCTGACATACAAGTCGAGGACAGTGATAGCGATTTGGGTCCAAGGAGAATATCAGGAGCTGTTCCATTACAATATTCGAGTGATTTCGATGATTCTAGTAATAACGAAATGTCCACGGAATGACGAATATGCAATCAAAATATAGTATTTTAAGAAAATGTATAAGTTTGAAATATTTTCTTTAGCTACTCGTTGTTGGGAAATAAGCGAATGAGGTCGGCGCTCAGGCTTTAAATGTCTCATATGCTGCCGGCGCTCAATGTGTTAAATATAAGTGCTTTGACACTTAAATTTAAGATTTTTCGAGAAGTGGAGTTAATCGATTTGAGCAGTGAACGGCTCATATATAGTACACTATTTACATACAACGGTCCAACGGTTAGATCCTAAGCTGAACCTAACCCAGGTCAGGATTGACCCAAACCTAAGCCGGACTGTATCTACCTCACTGGACATGCTTTTAAACAGGTCGATACAATGTGACATCTTCTGGCGAAAACCGGTGCAAAATGGCGGATAAGAGAGATCTAACCGGGTTAGAGAAAATCCCTTCGCGAATTCGCCATTTCGCGGGGAACACGATTTTATAATTGACAAATATATCTGGCGTCAAACGCATTTTCCAAAGGGCCATTTGCGCCGGGGGAATTTACCGTGCTGTTTGGGGGCCAGACGAATGGCCGCAATCTGGAAAATAAACAGCTGGCGCGGCCAGCGAACGGCATCGACCGGTTCGCAGATTTATTCGCCAAGGCGCAGGAATGAGTTCCCTTCGTGTCCTGGATTCTTATCCGATTCTCTTTGTCTTCCCCTCGTTTCGTTGCGGTTACGTTCTGCGATTATACCTCCCTCCCCGCCCCGCTTTCCCCCTCATTTTTCTCCTCTTTTTCCCCTTTATCTCGCGCAGGGAAAAGAAGAAACGTTGCCTGCACCGTCGGCGCCACTGCAAATAAAATCATATGGAAACGAAGTTACGATACCCCATAAAAATACCTGTTCGCGATATACTCCCCGGTACATCGGAGGAGTAGCTTTTATCTTCGCTGTGCAAGTGGCTCGATTTATTCTCCGATACAAATTTTCGACCAATCTGTCGCGCCGAGAACTTTTGAAACGTGCGGTACTCGATTATCCACTCGGTGGAACTGATCTCCGCTTTCTTGAATCGCGAAGATCGTGTATCCTATTTGTTTTGCTTTCGAAGATATCGCATTGCAAAGAGTAGATTGAATTTTATTTTTCCGACCTACGAATTCTCTTGTTTCCTCTGAACGAGTTCTCAACGATTCGTTAACGGTTACGTGGAACTGGTTTCCGCGCGGCATCTAGGGATCCCTAGGCTCGCCGGTGCGTGCGATTGGCTGCCGGCAGGCGGAGCGGTGGGGGGTTCTAGGGTGATGTATCTCGCGAGGATAGAGAACGCTTTGGTTGGAAATAAGCCGATAGACTAATCGCGAGTACAGGTCACACCGGGACTGGGCGAAGTAGTTACGATTTAAATGCGTTTTCAGGCATCTTGTTTATCGCGGTTATCAGGCTCGCGGCTCGTAAAAGCGTCGGCCCGTATTTTAATTGCGCGATGCAGCGATAAGGCATTATTTCGGGATCGCGTGGGAAATTACGCGTTTTATCGAGGCCGTTTTCCAGGACATTTAAGACCTACGGGGATTCCTTACATCGCTGAATATTTATCACTCGTCCAGGGGAAATTTAATTAAAGTCTGGCTTGTTCCTCACGGTCGCGAGACACTCGTGCCCGTCTTGTCTCCCCTTTCAGCCTTTATTCTCGATGAATTTTATTCTTCCAGAGGGAAGGCAGATCTGTTTATCGTATTAAGCATGTCCCTGTCGGATCTCCTCGATCTTGTCCGGCTCTGACTAGTTTTATTCGGGTCCCCAGGGTTTTGTACTAGTTTCGCTCGATTTTGTTCAACGTCTGCTCGGATCATCCGGTTCTGCTCCATGTCCGCGAATGGGAGAAACGGACGATGATTTTTATCTTCGCCTTCCTTTATCGTGAGGCAGAGGTAACGTGGCATCCAATCTACGAAATGCTAAAAAATAAGTTTTTGATTACGTATAGAAGAACTTGGCAGCTAAGACATCGTGTTAATTTATTACTAATGAAATTCAAGTAAGGTAACTTTGCTTTAGAGGGGATTATGTGTTTATAATTGTAAAATAACTACGATATATGAGCCGTTCACTACACAAATTGATTAACTTCATAAAACAAAAAGTGGAGAAATGCAGGAAAATAATGTATATTGTTTTTTAAAATTCCCTTTATAATTTAAATCGAAATAAATATTGTAGAATACAGCCAAAAGGTCGCAGGATCTGTGTACCTCAACTATTGTCTCGTTAGGATGGTGTATAATCTGGTTGGATAAGTGAAAGTAAGCGAATGGAGTAACTAGCTGAAATATGTGTATATATATTTAATATTAATAATAGTAAAATTTATATTATTATGAAGAGTCATTTATTTAATGTATTTAATATAATTATTAAATGATATTATATATGATATTCACATAAATTAAATATCATGCAATATTAATGCACGTTAATAGTGTACCTGTTACTAAATTAGTAAATTTATATACACATTTGTGTAAGTAAATAAATTACTTACTAACTTATATTATTATTATATATTAATTTTATATAATATACTCATTTATATTTTATTTGTGAATATATATTTAATTTTGCCCATATATTTATCCATATATAAAACTGTGATTAAATTACAATTAAAATTATTCTAATCATGAAAGAATAATGACTTTCACCATGCTCCGCTCTCTGTTATGTATTATCTATGATTCTACAACTCTTCTTACACTGACCTCGTCTAACACCGACTAATTTTATTGTTAGTCTGAATATTTTCTCATGTAACCATGGGAGGCCGCGCATTCTCCTTACTCGATTATCTTAAGCATTCCTTTCAAACATTTTCTTTCACACCTTTGACGCTCTAACCCTGAAGTTCCCGCGTTATTCTAATCTCCTACACCACCTACGTTTAACCTCTTAATGCACGAGTACCGATTATCAAATTCTCAATCCCTCTTCTCCCTTTTTCCTTGATCAGACTGACCAACTCCAGTCGTCACAGCTTTGTCACTCATCAGGAGTGTAAATAATTCATGGACAAAGTATATACAAAACTTTGAATTAAAATATCTAAAAAACGAAGGCCCGTTTTGAAGAAACTGTAGGAATAGGATATCTGGTCTTCTATGATACCCCATTCTCAATATTCTGTCTCCAAGGCAGAGGTTTATTAACACGTTGACTGCCATGGGGGTCACTAGTGGACGACAATCGACTTTGCTACAGCGCCGTGGGGGCCACCGGTGACCAGCCACGTAACCATTAGTAAAAATACATAATTAGAGTAAATATCGATACTGATAAATTTTTAAACAGTACCATTGTTACTATAATGGTTCGAAGAAATTAATGCCATACAGAACATGCAAAAATAATTTTATTTATACAAAGAAAAGGTGAACCAAAACAGTCGGCACAATATGTCGCCACTTTTTTAGTGCAATTCTTTGCTCTCATTCTTCCTAGCTGATTTGAATTATTTTCATAGCACACTTTGCAAAATCGCCTTACATTTCGCACACTTCCAGGTTTCTTTTTAAATTCGCGACGACGTTTTTTCTGTACGTAATTGCTCGATGAAATGCAATCTTCGTGATCGGAACATTTCGCTAAATACATCGCTAACTTCATCCTAAAATCGGGAATTGAAATATTTTTTCGAGTTGCTTTTTAAACAATTGATAATGGCAAAAATGGTCTACCGCGCCTCGGGGGTCATCGGTGACCCCACCACGAAAAATACATTAAACGCGATTATACGACTCACCTTATCTGTTGTAAATAATATTTCAACATAATATGCATCGTATAATAAAATATTCATGTTGGCACCATGGGCAAACCACGTAAAATGCGCATGGCAGTCAACGTGTTAAGTGCGGTAGTTGTCTTCTGTTGTGGCTCCTGATGATGGGCTGGTATTCCTATGATGCTGGCCTTGTGGTATTGTGGTCGTCGTTGCTATTGATAGGGTAGAAGGTAGAAGGATGACAGGAAAAGGAAGGGATGCATTTCGTCCTGGGTTTGCTAGTGGACTCATCAGTAAGGCTATTTCTAGCAGGCCCTGCCTTAGACCAGCGATACTTAGGTGGTGCAGGAGCTTCTATATTAAGGGAAGTCGAGACTTCACCGAGGATTTGCGAGAAAGTTCTCGAACCCCCTTCATGTAGGAATTCATCTATTGGCGAGGGTGAGAATTTGGTCGCTGCAAAAACCTATTAGGGTTTCTTAACCGTTTGAGTCCCAAGCAGAAAGAGTGTTCCCTCGAACCCTTCAGCCAGGTTCTTATAGTCCCTATGACGACTCATTGCGTCACTCAGTCCTGCTTCAAAAATTGATAATCTAGTTCCTGGAAGCAAACATAAATCCCGATGCAGGTTGACGCCATCCAAATAAAGACTCCTGTCACACATTACAAAATAAAACATTTTGCATTTCATTATCTTCTGAATAATTTTTATGGAACAAAACTTGAAATATTTATAAACTTACAGTACGCATATATAATAATACAGATGTATTTTATAAAATAACGAATTACAAATTAAAAATATTTTTGTGTTATGAACAAACAATTTAAATAGAGAGTAACACTTATAATTTGTAACATCGGTGTTTATCAAGACATATTGGATGAATTCCTTTGTATTATATACAATAATAATACAATAATTCCTATGTACTATAGCTTGCACATAATACCGTTCCATACGCGATGTTCACAGTCGTAAGGTGTGAGTGTTCATTTCATATGTATAAATGCGAAAGAGGATGAACAAGTGAAACGTGTTCATTATCCACATAAGGTGCCCTCGCTAGTCACAGCCCTGTCCCCTCATCCTCCCTCATACGCCCACGTTCCCGAAAACTCCGCGTGTCTCATATTTTTGTATTTCCGCGAAACAAGATCGACTTCCTTTTCGGGCTGGAATTTCCCGCGAAATAAGATTTCGTCGTCAGTGCGCGGGTAAACCGATTTTCCCTGCTTCCACCCCTGCTTTGCGCCCCGTAACGCAAAGCGGGCGTAATTCCAGCGAGCCTACCCGCTTTGCCCGCCTATCCCGTTCCTCCAATCTCTATTTATAAACGCACGCGCGACTTTAACCGGAATTACGAAAGAACTTACAAATCTTGTTCCGCGAAAGCGCGTACACGCGCAGTTTTATACTGTGCGTGGCTGAAAAGAAGTCACCTCGTTCGGTTGCCGTGCAACAGGGGTATTCCACTAGTAATACCCACTCTTCCACGACACTACCAAAGCTACTACCCTCAAGTTCGATAACGCGACACGTTAACATAGGCGTAAGATATCCGCGAAAGAAAATTACTTCAGAGTTAACTGACAATGATTTGCAAGCACTACTACGCCAGGCAATAAACGAAACGACACCAAATGATTGGAAAGGATTTTGCAAACACGGAGAAACACTGGTACACGAATATCGGACGAAAGATGGAATAATAGAAGACACAATTGAAGACCTAGAATTGGAAATACAAAGCAGCGAGTCGGATAAGGAATCAGATGACAATAGCTCAAAGATTTATAAAGTAAAGGAATACAAAAGTAATAATAATTAACATCATTTATGAAAATTGATTTAAAATTTAAGATGTATTTTTTATGATAAATTAATTATGTAATTGCATCATACTAGATAACCGTTTAGAAAAATCATACGATACAACGTAAATATAAAAATATGTGTACAGTACAGCACGTTTGCTGCGTAATGCGATGAAAAGTTAATCGAGATGCTAATTAGTAATTAGTAATTGCAAATAATCACGTGTTCATCGGAAGAATCTGAAGTTAATATGCTTTCGGGATGAGTCTACGCTGTTGCATCTATTTGTTGCGTCTGTCTCGCTTTGTCTCCTTGTTTCGTTCGCTTTCTTTGTCACACGGTGTTCTATGACCGGGCTAATAGGAAGGGATCAGTTCTACCAATAAGGGAAGCGTTTTACTCTACTTCTGCCATGATGTTAGAATGGTTGAGCTGGTGGGGATTTGGTTCTACGAGTTTCTCAGATGACTTCTTCTCAGCCACGCATAGTACACCGGCTGGCTAAGGTAAACGGATTTCACCATGAATCCCCAATGTCGGAGAGAGAGACGTTGCTCGGGCTCGCTGTCGCCCTCTACGGGCAGGATCTCCTAATAAGCGGCGCACGGTCGAGGAAGAAGAACGCGTTCACGCCGGGAAGGCCATATATGGCGGCTGGTCTAGGTCGTTGGCTCCGTTTGAACCGCGTAGAACGCGTTGTTGTATACGCGTACGTACGTGGAAAGGTTGGTCGAGAAAAGAATTCGAATCGTTCACGGACGGTGGCTGGTGGCGAAAGGAAAACGATTCCACGTGGAAAAGGGAAAGGACGAAGTGTCAGGGCATGGCAATCCTCGGGCAAGAGTGGTCAAGTATGGCTGGCGAGGGACTGTGGATACTGGATAGAGCTAGGGTCTCAGGCGTTGGTACTGTTTGGTCTGACGCGGTTGTTCGAGTGTGTATCATCGCATGCTTCGCTGTCTTTAATTGGCCTCGGTTTATAGGGGATAAATTATCTGTTCCCTTTCTTCGTTTTAGGTTAGGTACGCGGCCAGTTTGCCCGTAAGGATTTTATATCGTTGATCGTTCAGAGGCTGGTATATTTTCTTTGCCGGGTTCCTGTTAGGGAAGATTTATTTTCGGCGGGTTCTCAGGCGAGGAATTATACATGGAAATGCACTTTTATTTGGTAGCCTCAGTCGGCTTGTCTTTAACCTCTCAATGCAGATTGCGCTGGTACTATTCTACAGGTTTATTCACATGTAGATACGGATCTTGAAAGTATTATATTTTTGATGTGTCTATTAAGATGTTTTTTTATTTTTTTATTTTTTTCTGTTATTTTCGTATTGTTTTTCATTTTCTATTATTTTTTTCTATTTCCTAGTATTTTCTATTCCTCTTTTCTAGTTTGTATACTTGTCTATTGTTTTCTATTGTTTTCTATTCGTTTTTCGTATTTTCTGTATTTTTTTATTATTTTATAACCTTTTCTATTCTTTTGTACTCTTTTCTTCCATTTTCTATATTTTTCTATTGTTTTCTATTTTGTTTCTTCTATTTTCTACATTTTTTCTATTTCTCTATCTTTTATTATTTACTTTTATTTTCTATTCTTTTTTTCTATTCGTTCCACTTTTTTTCTATTGTTTTCTATTTTTTTTCTCCTAAATCCTACATTTTTTCTATTCTTTTTTTCTATCCGTTCCCCTTATTTTCTATATTTTTCTATTGTTTTCTATTTTTTCTCCAATTTTCTACATTTTCTGTATTCGTTTCTCCTATTTTCTACATTTTTTCTATTTCTCTATCTTTTATTATTTACTTTTATTTTCTATTCTTTTTTCCTATTCGTTCCACTTTTTTTCTATTGTTTTCTATTTTTTTTCTCTCCTAAATCCTACATTTTTTCTATTCTTTTTTTCTATTCGTTCCCCTTATTTTCTATATTTTTCTATTTTTTCTCCAATTTTCTACATTTTCTCTATTCGTTTCTCCTATTTTCTATATTTTTCTATTATTTTCTATTTTTTTTCCTATTTTCTACATTTTTTCTATTCTTCTATCTTTTATTATTCATTATTATTTTCTATTCTCTTTTTCTATTTGTTTCTCCTATTTTCTATATTTTTCTATTTTCTATATTTTTCTATTTTCTATTTTTTTCTCCGATTTTATATTCTTCTATTCTACTCTTTTCTTCTATTTTCTATATTTTTCTATTGTTTTCTATTTTCCTTCTTCTATTTTCTACATTTTTTTTATTCCTCTATCTTTTATTATTCACTATTATTTTCTATTCTTTTTTTCTATTCGTTTCTGCTATTTTCTATATTTTTCTCCTATTTATTTTCTACATTTTTTTCTTTTCTTCTGTCTTTTATTATCCACTGCTATTTTCTATTCTTTTCTACTCTTTTCTTCTATTTTCTATATTTTTCTATTGTTTTCTATTTTCTTTCTCCTATTTTCTTCATTTTTTCTATTCTTCTATCTTTTATTATTCACTATTATTTTCTATTCTTTTCTATTATTTTCTATCCCTTTCTATTCTTCTCTCTCATTTTCTATATTTTTCTATTATTTTATATGATTTTCTCTTATTATTTATATTTTTCTATTATTTCCTATTATTAAAAAATAGCAAGTTGTATCAAAAAATATTCGCAGTCTACACAGTTATATACTCTCCTGGGAAAACCGCAATAACATGCTGATATACTTGCATATCTGGGAAAAAACTAGCGGTTTGGTTTCGAAATCATACGATGTTGACTTCCAAACCGATTACGTAAAACCCACTAATATTACTCTTCTCAAGTTCACCAGTTTCAAACGATATATTATGTTACTCATAGAACATGTATTTTTTTGCTTCAAATTGACAGTGACAAACTACAGATCTGTTATGTATACAGAGGAAGCCAGATAAAACGTTACAAAACCTTTCGAAATCATTGCTGATATAGTCTCGAATACTTCTTTGTATCCCAGGAAATCAAAAGCTAATTATTCAGAGTGCTGTTATATTAATTAGTATATGTTTATTTTTTATCATTTAGATAATCGTTATCAGCCCTAATAATATTTCCACGAAATGGTTTCTTATTTTTCTGCATAGTTAAAAGAATTATAGTGTAGAATATTTTCTTTCTTCAAATCTCAAAAAATAACGAAAATAAAAATATTTTAGATTACCGATTATTTTGTGAAATATTTAGCATGGTGTTTGCTTTTAGATATTTATTTATTCTTTTCACAATTACCAATTGTCAAACAGTTAATTTATAATTTAATAATTTAATAATATAATAATATAATAATTTATTTAATTTTTAATATTAATATTTTTTATTTAATATTAATATCATTATCTATATTTAATAACATGGGAATAAAGAATTTCTATATTGTTAAAATTTGTGAATAATTCGTAATAAATGTTTAGGGCCTTAATATTAGTATTTTGGATATATAATAAAACGACTCTTAATTAAGGATACCGATATTTTTATTATTCTTTAATTCCGTATGAAAAATAATTATCATAATTCTTTAATTATGCAGGATAAAAAGAAATGTTTCGAATAAATATTTATTATGTTCAGTAATAACTATACAAATAATAAAAAATGATTGCAGTGTCAAATTTCGAAAATAAAAAATAACCTCTTTTCGCAAATTTAATATAAACGAAATAATTTCTATATTTTAACACGTTCTAGAATACATTATAATTGCATTTTATACCGTACATAATCACTATATTTTAACATGTTCTGCATTATAATTACATTTTATACCATATATAATTATTTTATTTCAACAGGCTCTACGTTATAATTACATTTTATACTACACATGATTATTAAATTTTATATAATTCAGCAGAAAATAAGTTAAAACACTTTGTATGGTACATTTTATGTAATATTTATTACATTTAAATTTTCATCAATATCTTATATTTTTCGTACAAAATTGTATTTTTATTATTCAATGTAAATAGACACGAACAATAATTTTATTATATACTAATTAGAGACACGAATATTGGAAAATGTCGGTGAGTGTTAGTTATTTTAATTTGCTTTAAATCATAATTCTTGAAATCATCAAGTATATACATCGAATATTGTTCTTCATGAAAAATAATTTGATATTTTATTTTAATTTCACATTCGGAAATAGAGCAAATCGGATGTTATATGTGCCTGTGATTATGAAAGTGGTCTAAGTCACTTACATTTGCTTCTGAAATATTAAAAGCCTCGGCCTTTAAATACGTCATAAATTATAAAATTAATTGCGATAAAGCTACAAGCTCAATCTAACGATTCAATTCTTCATTGTTTTGTGGAAAATAAATATATTTTATCGTAATATAGATGAATGCAGCACGAAATAAATAATAAAATCGTTCCTCTTAAGTCGATGACTTAGACCATTTTCATAACTATAGGCACATATCAGATATATCAGATATACAATGACAATTTCGCTTTCGTATTTCCTGAAGCTTTTAGTTTTCACTCTCTGTCACGTATCAAACGTTGTTTCAGTCGCTTGTGTTACTTGTAATGGTCGAAAAAGGACGATAAACACGCTATGAATTCAAAATGGAGGATTTTTTAATTTATGAGTATTTATATAGCAATGGTGGTGGAGAAATTAACGGGAAAGCTGGACGAATTATTAAGAGATTATTCGAAATTATCACAGTGTGAAAATGAGGATATTGATCTTCCTCTGAGAAGCAAAAATTATGGTGACGATGACTTAGTCCACTTTCCTATTAGACCACTTTCATAATTATAGGCACATATTTCCTTCTATCAGAGCTACGTTTCTCTTATTCCAAATTTAAAAAACAAATACGACACGTCAATTTGTTCGAGATTCTTCTTTACAACGACGAAGCAGAATTTTACAGAAAAATAAAATCTGGTTAATTTTCGACTCTAATATCCCTAGGTAGAAAACGAATTTTATTATTATTTATTATTATGATAATTATGATAATTATAGAAACATTATTTGGAGTCAAACAACCTGCAAATTTGATGGAAATTTATATTGCCTTAGGTCACTATCCTAAAATGTATTTTGAAAAAGAGTCTGACAACATTGAAACAGTTCCTGCTATAAAGTCGACGATATTTTCAAAACGGTAACTAAGAAGCGCAAATTAATTGTAAGATATAGAATTATTTTACTTCGGTATTCCACGCGTCGTTGGACAATTTTAAATTTGAGATATTAATTAACAATGATCTCTAGAATTTGATTAAATGGTGACTGAGAGTAGCCTCTCGAGTGCAAAGGGTTAATCATTCGTTGCTAAAACGAAGACTATGACAAGTGCTTCTGTCATTTTTCCCAAATTCTGAATCCTACTATTTGGATTATGGGTTATTATAATAAAATAAATACGATATATACATATATATTTTCTTATAAGTCTTTCATTCCACAAGGAAGGTATATGATTCTTCTAATGCTTCTCCTGAGGAACTAACCGACCCCTCTAAAACACATCTGCAATTGTACCCTACTCCTGAGAGAGTGTCAAGAGAGGTTAGCCCAAACCCCCAACTCTCATCGCGTGTTTACATAAAACATTCCTTCTAGGAACTTATATCTTATGAACTATTTATTTGTATCTTACATCCTAGATTGATTTTTGTCTATAGCTAAACTTATCTTTTCAACCCCGTCGATTAAACATATAGCAAGAGTTCAAATTTCAATCGACCAAAATGCCAAATCATCGAAATATTAATACTCCCCCCGATCCCCTAAGCAGCATGACCATTGATCCACCAATTTTATGGCATTATTTCTTACGTCAGATCAAGCTCTGCCTCTATTTGCTTGCTCTGCAGATTGTGACCCATAGGAATCCGACCCCTACCCCATCCATTTGCCTCGACTGCGTTACTATTTCATCTTTATGTGCATTCTAGTGAATTGAAAGCTCACGAGTGCACCAGGTACTATATGTACGTTGACTGAAAAGAGAATGAAGAATCAGTTGCGTTTCAGTTCTACCATTTTTGCCAATGACTTCACGCAGGATAAGACACGAGTATTTCCTTTATTACGACGTGTGTGGCACGTCTTTCCAGCGCAAGTGGTTAAATAAAGAATTGTTCTTATTGTTATTGATATTTCATTCATGAATATTATATATTTCACCCGAGAGCTTTAGCGAAAAATTAAGCGTTTGAGTCCCAAAGGCTTTTGGAAGAACACAGTCGAAAAACTTCGAACTCTTGTTTTAAAGATAGGCCCAAGAGGCTAGGGCTCAGCTTAACCGTTCAACATCAAACTCTTTCAGGCCCTTACAGTAGCGAATGGAAACAGGCCATCGATGATTAATACCTGTCTTTAATTGCAAATAATACAAGGGAGCTTACAGAGCTTCCAAACTAGCAAAAAGAAATCGGGAGTAAATGGGTGTTTAAGGTGAAACGAGACGAAGGAAATGTGGTAAGATTCAAAGCGAGACTTGTAGCATTGGGTTATAATCAACAATTTGACATCGATTACAGTGAAATTTTTGCACCAGTCGTTAAACAGACAACATTAACCGTTTGAGTCCCAGGGGGTTTTGAAAAAACACTGTCGAGGTATCCTAAGCAGCGCGATAGCGCTTCTTCTATTTTATGTCGGGACATCCCAAGCGGCGCGATAGCGCTTCGTTTATATTATGGCGATGAATGGCCAAACGACGCGATAGCGCTTCGATTTCGACAGTCGGTGACACACTGTCAGCTGCCGAGAACGCTAGAAATGTGCTGAGTCTTCTCAACGTGAAAGCTGAACAGCACGATCGCGCTGCTTGGGACACAACGGTTAAAGACAAGCCCAAGAAGCTAGGTCCAAGAGGCTAGGCCAGCTTAAGAAGCCCAAACGACGCGATAGCGCTTGTTTAATTTTATATCGAAAAATCCCAATCGTCAGGATAACGCTTGTTGGTGCTATGTGACATACGTGCATCAGCAAAGTTGAGCGCGTCACTTCGACAGTCAATGATAGCACCGTCAGTTATTCATAGCGCTCGAAATGTACTGGGATTTTCCGACACAAAACATGAAGAACGTGATCGCTCTATTTGGGACTCAAATGGGTTAATCAAGCTGTCGATGTATGTGGCAAAATTAGCGCGTTTATGAGGGAAAAAGGAGAAATTAGGTGGTGTGCATAGCGTACATGACACCACATGCACAGTATACTAGTATTATTGACATAGTACAGTAATGTGGGATATTTTTAGTGACATAACCTAGAATTAAGCACTAAAAGACTCGTTACAGTCTTTTAGTAGCCAAATTTTAAATGCTGAGCATTTCGTGACTCCGTGTTTATTTGTTCACTGTGCATTCCAGCTGAACTTTTAAATTTTCAGGTCACTGGACTCGAGGCGTCGTTCAAAAGTTTGATTTAGGCTATTAGGCTTCAGCGTTTAGCTAACCTGAAAGGAGGAGTCTCCTTCACTCTTGATCTTGGCGTGGAGAGAGTTTCTCCTTCTTCGGGGAGCCGTCTGTCCTGTGGACGGGCTTTAGAAGGGCACGTTCTGGAAGACAGAGGTAGTTGTTAAAATAGTCGCCAGAGATAATAGTTAACTTGTTGACTATCCTGGGGGTCACCGATGATCGGCACTCGACTTGGCTACAGCGTCACAGGGGGCACTAGTGACCGGCAACGCGACCAATAGTAAAAATACAAAATTAACACGTTGACTGCTGTGATGATCGGTACTCGACTTGATTACACCGGTACTCGGAGGTCACCGGTGACCCCCACCACTAAAAGTGCTTTAAACAAGATTATATTACTCACCCAATCTGCTGTAGAGCATATTTCAACATAATATACATCGCACGATAAGAAATTCATGTTAGCTCCATGGGCACATCACGTAAAATGAGTGGTCAGACGGCAGTTAACGTGTTAAGAGAGTGTCATAGTTGGGAGAGTCAGTAAGACAGTTAGGAGTGTCATAGTTGTTGCTAGTCAGTCGGAGTTCTATAGGTAATTAGTCGAATGACGGTCATGGACGCTTAATGAAGTCTAGTCAGAGAATCTCTAATAGCGACTTCGCCTTAAGCACTTCATTAAAACCACTATCCACTCAGTAATAGACTCCTAATGCTTAGCAGTATTGGAATAGGACCGAAGAAAAATTAGCTCTTGCCTTTACAACAATCACGTGTTTATTATTGCTTTGAACTTGTAGGGTGTTATGTTGAGGTCTTGTGGTTCCTATGGTGCTGCTTGTTGGTATCCTGATGGCTGTCTTGCTGTGCTAGGTAGCAGGTAGAAGGACCCGAGGAAGCCTTTCGTCCTGGGTCTGCCAGTGGACTGGTCAGTAAGGCTTTCTAGCAGGCCCTGTCTTAGATAAGGAATACTTAGGTAGCATAGGAACTTATATTAATGGGAGGTCGAGGATTCACTGAGGACTTGCGAGAAAATCCTCGAAAATCTCTTTAAACGTGGAATCCAACTAATGGCTGGGGTGAGAGTGATGCCGCCATATTTTGATGACTTGTCAATGGTTAACCCTTTAACTGTCACACCGAAATCACGTGTTTCCCTCAAGACATCACTGGAGTACACCGCTAAATGCAATATTTGTTCTAATATGTTTCTGATGTTCTAATAAAAATTTTTAATCGTTCAATTGGGCACTTTTTACTTCAAAGTATCTTCTAATTAGTGGTTATATTCACAATGCATTAACTGTCCATTTTCATTCAATGTAGTTCAATGTAGTACAAGTAGTTCAAGCGCTCCATGGCGTCACAGGAGAACCCGTGGCTGGTCATATATGACCAACATGGCAGTCAAAGTGTTAACCGAGGTCTAATAATGGTAGCAAAACGTTACATTCGATTTCCAGTTAGAGGGAATCTCATTTGGAATCTCAAACTTACCTCACTGGCTCCAGTTAGGTGACACTGATGTTACTATATATAAATAAGTGTACATTTCCTACTTTTCTCGTGTCAAAATTGTGCTAGAGTGTACAGAGTCGAGCTGGAGTAGTCTCAGCATTGCATAGAATATAGTGTCTCGGTAGTATACCTGGTTCAACGATGGAAATTAAAAATGGAGAATAAACGAGGCAGATCGAACGTCAGTATGCACAGTAGATGAATGAAGATGGATGCTGACCTGTCTGGTTGGACTATGTATAGACGCATTTTTGCCTCGACTGCACATGCACTCGTGCCCACCACTTTCTGCAGCTACTTTGGTTTCAACGTTGCGTGTATATTTCGATGCTGGACTGGTCGTATTACGCGTGGACAAGCAACAGTCCAATCTTTCCCTCTATCTTGGTTCGTCTGACTTTCGTTGAGAGGCGATGGAACCAAGGAAAATAACATTGGCTATTCCCAGAACTCCCTTCTCTGCCGCTAGGCGACGCGACAGGGCAGCAAACTGTTCCTGCTATAGTCTACCATTGCTCATGCTACACCTGTGCATGGACTGGTGGCTAGCTGGCTGATCAGTGGGTGAACGCAGTGATTTATAGCGGAGTGCAGTTTTCGGTGGAGAGTCTGTCAGCCATGACCTAGGCCATTCGTCAACTCGTCACGCACCAGTGTCAACCCTTACTTCCTATTCCCAGTCCATCTATTCTGCCTGTCACTTTTTTCAACTTATAATTTTCAACTGCTTCACTGGTGATGAAAAATGGCCGACTCGCACCTTTGAGTAACCTCTTTGACGCGAACTTGTACAGGGTGTTCGCATTATTAATGGTCAACGTTTTTCTGTCAATTAGCAGAAACATGAATGAAAGGAGAGAAAGT
Organism: Eufriesea mexicana; assembly: GCF_001483705.2. Classification (NCBI taxonomy): domain Eukaryota; kingdom Metazoa; phylum Arthropoda; class Insecta; order Hymenoptera; family Apidae; genus Eufriesea; species Eufriesea mexicana. Next base: position 157,819 of record NW_016911511.1, on the reverse strand, counting down.
CCCCTGGGCTAACTTGACGGTACGGTTATCCGAATTAGCTGCCAGATAAACCTGTTCGGATAATCCGGTTTTTCGGGTAACCGGTCCGAAAAAAATTTTGGATCGTGTAATAAATCAATAATCTGAGATATTACACACTTGTCGACTATAAATACTTTTATTGCGATACATATGTAGTAAGAAAAATACGGGATATGAATTAATTACGTGTAAGTTAAATATTTTAATCTTTTACTTACTCTAATGCACAGTACACCATTTTTGTATTCGGATTCATTCGTTTAATCGAAATTGGCATAACTGACGTATCAATTGTTTTGATTTTTTAAATATTATTTTTATTAAATATTATTAATTTATTAAATATTATTTTATATAGAATATTATTTTGTGCTACACGATTTTTAATTTTTGGTTTTGAAAAATATGGCGAATATGGAAATTAATATATCACATACGTCTTTATTTTGGAACTGGAGAGTCATAGTGATGCCTATACATACTTCAAACGAAAGCTTGTAAAAACGAGACACTAATCTGAAAACTATATACGAATTGCTCTAATTGCTCATACAAGGTCCTAGAAAAAGTTATTAATAAAAGATTGCAATAAAATATTCTCTCTATTAAAATTTTTGGTACAATAATTATTATTCGCGAAAAAGACAATTATTTACAGCAATTTTGTGAATTAAATTAACAGAAAATATCAAAATGTTTAAATATTTCCCGTCTCCTTATTTACAAGAATATTTTAGTTTCGATTACGTCATGTGAGTCACGCGTGTAAGATTTTACCGTCTCATTAAATTCAGAAGAGCAAATTCGCGAGCTACGAAGAGTATAATAGTTCTAACAGTGATAAAAACGAAAGCCAACACGTCGACTGCCGCGCCATCTGCACGTGACTCTCCTTCCAGGTCACGTGATCCACGAATGAGCCTCTGATAGACTACGTCAATGCATTCTCTGTACATGTTTGTTACATATGATTTACGATTCAGAGGGAATTTAACGTATAATAATATTTATTTAATAATGTTTATTGTTGATAATTATTAAATAACCAAAGCTGGAATTTAAAATTTAAAATTCGTTTACCCCTCGAAATTTCATTTGGACTAGCTGTTGGATTTTTTTGGAACTACAGTTAAAAGCAGGAATATACAGGGTGTTCGAAAAGTAGGTTCCATATAACTTGAAATGATTATACTGAAATGAAATACCATGTCATTGCACAATTTTTCGTAATTAAACTTCGGTGTAAGGCGTTAAGGACCACTTCTAATTCATGCAAACACAAGATGTTGATAGCACTTTGATCTTCCATTAATTAACGTTATTTTACATCCCAAAATAAATTTCAAAAGTAAGGTTAAAATGTTAATACAAATTTTCTTGATCATACCTTTATCTTTGGACACGTGTGATGTAAAAATGAAAGACCTCTGCTTTTATATTCCATCGGGGTCTTCAGAACTAAAAGCACGGACTCCAGTGGCCAATCGATTTTAAATACCATTTCATTGCACAATTTTTCATAATTAAATTTCGGTGTGAGGCGTTAAGGGCCACTCCTAATTAATGCAAATACAAGGTATTAATAGCATTTTGCTCTTTTATTAATTAGTTTATGCCCAAAAATAAATTGAAAAAGTAAGATTAAAATACTAATACGAATTCCCGTTGTCGTACCTTTATCTTTGATCACGTGTGGTGCAAAAATTAAAGATCTCTGCTTTTATCTTCCATCGGGGTTCTCAGAACTAAAAGCACGGACTCCAATAGTCAACTGATTTTAATTACCATTTCATTGCACAATTTTTCATAATTAAATTTCGGTGTGAGGCGTTAAGGACCATTCCTAATTAATGCAAACACAAGATGTTGATAGCACTTTCCTGTTTTGTCAATTAGTTTACATCCAAAAATAAATTGAAAAAGTAAGGTTAAAATATTAATACGAATTCTCTTTGTCGTACCTTTATCTTTGGTCACCTATGATGTAAAAATGAAACACTCCTACTTTTATATTCCATCGGGGTTCTCAGAACTAAAAGCACGGACTCCAGTGGCCAATCGAACAAGAACCGATACTCGTTCGAACGCCGCCAGGCGGCGGGCACGGGTACCAAAGCCCGGTAAATTCAAACGTATCTCTTGCACCAATTTCTTCATTCATTCATTTTGCAATAATTACAAATAAATCACGCAAAAGAAACTTTTGTCTCGTACAGAAAAATACCCCTTTTACTCATCCCGGACGCCACCTGGCGGCGGCTAACGGTACCAGAGCCTGGTAAATTCAAACGTGTCTATTACACGAATTTCTCCATTTCAACAGAAACCCCAAAGGAACCGCGTAATTACGAATAAATCAGGCAAAATAAACCTTCGTCCTGTGCAGGAAAATATTCACATATTCTCGAGTCGAGATCGAAACATTCGGATGGAAATTCGCTGTACGTAGATGGCGCTGGTGTGAAAAGCGACCGCGGCCGAAGTTATTGAAACTCATGGTGCGACGTAATCGCTAAAAGGATACACGTAAAATAAGCTTTCGCTCCATGAAACGCACCGTGGCAGAAAGGGGAAATAAAATGAGAAGAAAAAGGATAAAAAGGAAGTATAAATCCTATCAACCGTAATTTGTCGTTTCACCAGAGGGTTCAAAGAGTTAAAGCCGCGATACTTGGAAACGGGGGTGGATTTTTTCCCGGCGTTCCTCGCGAGCTTTCCTCTCGGTCGATCCGGCGAATCGGACGGGGTCCGATGGAAAACGCGTGGATTTTCCTCTCGCTCGGGAAATTCGACGCGCGCCGCTTAGCCGAGATTTCAATAGCAGATTTTAACTTTGTAACCTCGATTACCGGTCAAATTAACTTTCACCCCGTGAGTGGGAAGGTGGAAAAATAATGGTCAGCCGTGCGCGGAGAAAGGACGAGGGCCTGTGTGCGATCACGTGCTTCCTCAGCTTCGTTTTATCCCTTTATTCCGCGCGCGGCCCTCGCCCCCTGCCCGGTATAGTATCACGATTCCGTATTATCAAATGAGCTGCAGGGTTAACGAGCGGACCCGGCGCACGTTTCCAGCGTAATTAATATAATGAACGGCTCGCTTGAACGCTAAAGTAACGCGTTACTGCGAATAATGGGGCTGGCCGGAATTTTTTAAAGGCCGCGTATTGTACCGTGGAAAGGAACACGGCTTTAACCCTTCGCGGTCCTATGTCGAGCGTTACTCGACACAGCGTTTAAGATAACAGAAAATTCTTTTTCTGGGAATTCGAAGCGTCTATTTTATTATTATTTTATACAAAGCATCTACTGTTAATTCGAGCAATCGGAAGATTTCCCACAAAAAATTTAGAGAAGAACTTTTGCTTGCACTTGTTGGGGACTTGCGTGCAACGATAAAAACAGGACGACCATCATTCAGCGACAAGGAACAGCGATTAGATGGAACATTACGTATAATTACACTGCATCTGCAGCGTAAACACAAAGATTGCACGGTATGTTCAAATGGAAATATTCCTGGTGGCAGAAGAGGGACTACGTACGAACCGATCACTGCACAAATTGATAACTCCATAAAACAAAAAGTGGAGAAATGCAATGAAATAACGTATATTGTTTTTTAAAATTCCCTTTATAATTTAAATCGAAATAAATATTGTAGAATGCATAAATACTAATGTAACTTTCATCTAACGGTGTATAAAATTTATAAGAATAAATAGCCAAAAGGTAATCGTTGGTAATGTTACCATTTTTATGTTACTGGAAGAGTTAATCGATTTGGCGAGTGAAAAAAAGTAATAAATTTAAATTCAGTGTTTAAATTTTTAAGTTTTTTAACGCAGAGGAAGAAAATTATAAGATATTTTTGTTACAGATTTTTCATAGAAATGAATATTAATGGTTCTGTTGTAATATATTATTATTTGTGATTAATTTTCTTCGGCAAAATAAACGATGTCTTCTTCATCAGCTGTACGCGAGGACTCGTCACTTCGATTCGTTCTCAAGTTTTTATAGTAATCGTGTTTAACAGGGGGAATGAATTTCAGCAGGTTCATCGTGTCTATCCATTTTTCCCTTGCAACAGTTCTACCTTTAGGATATAATAAAAGCTGATCTACATTTTACAATTCTTAATAATAATTAATTTCACTTCACAGTAGAAGTAAAAATATACCAAATAAAACTTTATTCTTAATAATAATTAATTTGACTTCGCAAGTACTTGATTCTGCGACAATTACACTGTGACTGACTAATTTATTTTACTTAAATTCTGATAAGACGCCACTAAAAAATTCACCGTCATCATTCATGGCTTGCCATTGCATTTGAATTGCATTATTGCAACGATTTACATTAGAGTACGGAGTTAATCAAAGCGACCTCTGAAATAAATTATTTATTATTCAGTGGCCAAAAAATTTTTGTCGTTTAATGGTGTTAATCTTAATTATCGGGGAAAGTTATTATAAATATAAAAAGTTATGACTATACCAAGTGCTTTGACGCTTAAATTTAAGATTTCTCAAAAAGTGGAGTTAATCGATTTGTGCAGTGAACGGCTCATATATCAAATCTTCGATTTTCAATCTGTTTTACTTTCTAATATTCTAATATTATTTTTAATCCTACATAATTCGAATGTCTTGGATTTTCACTTGAAATTCGAGTTATCCAATTTCATTGTACTTTGAAATTAGGAACAGCGATTATTTTCACAGTCAGCATTTAATTGGTATTGTCTTTTTCTGTATTACAATCACGTCTATTTCAACAATAATATTTCCTTTTGTTTCTTTTTTAATTTCATTTTTATATTAACGAGGATACAGTTTGATTGCTATTGCCATTGCTATTGTTTAAATCGGCCATTAAGTGTGTAATATTTGTTCCCGTACTGCGATCACGTCTTTTTCGACAATCATATTTTCACTCTTTTGTCTTTATTTTGTCAAGTTTACTGTATTGTTGTCCCGCTATTATTCTCTCGTTTTGTTGGACCTTTTTAATGGGTCTCATGGTGCGTGTAGGTAAAAAGCAGGTGCACTGTTAAATCATTAGCAACGAATTCGAGTGGTGTTTCTTTTATGTACAATTTGTGTAATTGTTGGATACTGTATCAAGAGTTCGTATGTTTTCGGTGATTTTCGTGAAATACCCTGCCAAAGCTTTGGAAAACATGGGAATCGGATTTATTTTGGAATTATATTTCATTCGAACGTTGTTACGACAATTTCTTCCTCCTCCCTTCTTTTGATTTTTTCCGTTCACATTTTGGGAAAATTTTGGCGATGTTTAAACAACTTGGAGGCGAAGAGAAGAACAGAAATTTTCCATTTTTCTCTATTTTTTGTATTTATTATTTTTTCCTTCTTTATTATACTTTCATTTATAATAATGATATCGACGTACCAATAACGAAAGAAGGCATCAGATATCATCGAATATTCGAAATGGCTGTTGAAATAATTTATTTCTCATTGCAGTTCATTGGAAGTAACCTCGAAGACCTTTTTCAATCAACAAATTCCATATAAGAAACTCGGAAATAATACATATTGAACGAATTCGTACTGCGTTATATGGAAATCGTGTTATAAGAGAATCAGAATTAATTAATAAGCGAAAACTAAAATATATTCGTAAATTTTAATATATTTAGAATCTTTGGAGGTCAAGACGAAATAAAGCAAACGAATAAAAAGTATAAATAATTCGAGATTAGTATGGATCGTTGGCTGCCAAAGTCCGTTATTGGGAATTTAATATTCCGTTTCGGAATGTGGAATGTGAACACGCTTTTGCGAAACTGGCTCTCAAGAGAGATCCACAAAGAGTTCTTTCCCACGATGACAAAGATCATTTGGACGGAGTACAGTCTAGTCTCCTACAACGCTATTAACTCGTACCGCGTTATACGGAAACCGTGTTATAAGAAAATCAGAATTAATCGAAATCAGGAAACGCGTTCTATGTAAACCGCGTTATGATAAATATGGTAATAAGACAAATCGGATTAACTTATACCGCGTTATATGGAAACCACTGCCGCGTTATACAGGAACCGCGTTCTAAGAAACTCAGAAATAATACAAATTGAACGAACTCGTACCGCGTTATATGGAATCTCAGAAATAAATAAATTCTACATAAATCAGACCTATATAACAACTGCATTCTCAAAGTATCAAGTTGCGATTGATACGGTTAATAAATAAAATTTTATAATAGAAATGACAACGAATATGTAGATTTTTACATATTCGAATTTAGGTTCATCGAATATAATACATAGTTCGTATAATAAAATTATAAACTAAAAAAATTCTTTCCAACGAAGAAACTTAATTTGATACATATTAGTGACGCATCCTAGTTTAAAATAGGATTCTAACGTGTTAAAATTAAACGGTTTATTACTTTGTTTTATATAATTATCTTTCGGGTGCTTATCAAAGCCCTTATTAAAATCTTTTCTATCGTAAGTTCTCTTATCCATCGATGTTATTCCATATTTCTTCTTATTTATATTTATTTCCGAAACAAATGTTTTATTCTCAAACACTCTTATGAAACCGCTTCAGTCTGATCAGAATTCAGGCATTCTTATCACGTGGTTCATACATCGAGGATACCATAATTAGCATAATTATGTTTTATTATTCTCGTCACTGTCAAATATTTGCAATCTAACCTTTCTTTTTCTAATTGGCAATAAATAATTACCATAAGGTTTTGGTAAAATTTGGGCAAGTTGAAGATAAAGAGAAGATTGGGATCTTCTGTTTTAATCTACTTTCGTTTCCCCGCTTTATTTTTGCTTCTGCTTCGTGTTTTAGAAAGTTGTTTTTGGTGAAGTTTAACCAAGTTCGAGGTAAATGAGAAAGAAGCCTTTTACTCTTGACTCTTTTCTTCTCTTGCTTTATTTTCCAGCAAGGTTTTGATGAAATTTGAACCAGTTGAGGGTAAGTGTAAGGACTCTTTATTCTTCTTTATTTTTTCCTTTTCCCTTCTCGTTTTTATTTTGACGAAATTTGAACAAACTGGTGGTAATGAAAAGAGAGAGGTTCCTATTCGTGCCATTTTCCTTCGTTTATTCATTTCGATTCGAATTTTATTTGTTAAAAAGATTTTGATCGAGTTCGAACAGCGTGAATATGAAGGGGAAAAAGAGTTCTATATTCTTTCTTGTCCCTTCCTCATTTTGTTATTTATTTTACACAGTGGCTTGACGAGATATTGGCAGATTGGATGCGGAGAGGAGAAGGGAATGTTTTATTCTCGTCTCTTTTATTTTCTCCTATTTATTTTTATTTTGCATTTATTTTTTGCGATATGTTGAGGAAGTTTGAACAAATTGCAGGTAGAGGAAAAAGTGCTTGCTATTTATGTCTCTTTCCCCTCTTCGACCCTATTTTCCTTTTATTTCAAGAAGGGTATAGGTAAAGAGAAGAAGAATATGTTTTATTTTTTTATTTTTTCCTTATTTTTCTTTTATAAAATATTTTGCGAAATTTCGACAAATTAAATTTGATAGAGAGAACGGAATTTTTTATTCCTAGCTTTTCCTATTTTCTTTTTCCTTTTTTCAATATAGTACTTTTCACAAAATTTGAAAAAGAAATAGATTTGACAGAAGAAAGGGACTTTTGTATTTTGATCTTCCGCCTTTTCCTTTTTCATGGGATTTTTCACAAAATTTCCTTCTCTTTTTATAGGGCTTTTTACAAAATTTGGACAGATTAGATTTGCCAGGGAGAAGAGAGTCTTTTACTCTTACCTAATTCCTTTTTTCCTAGGCCTTTGGATGAAGTTTGTTGAAATTAGATTTTACAGAGAGATGGGAATTCTTATATTCTTAGCTTTTCCTATTCTATTTTTTCATAGAATTTGTCACAAAATTTGGACGAATTATATTTGACAAGGAGAAGGGAATTTTCTATTCTTATTTTATCTTTCCCTTTTTAATAGGGCTTTCGATGGAATTTGGTTAAATTGGATTTGACAGATAGAAAGGGAACTCTTTATTCTTATTTTAGGGATTTGACGAAATTTGAAAGGATTGTATTTAACAGAGAGAAATGAATTTTTTATTCTTACTTTACCCTCTTTTTGTAGGACTTCCGACGAAATTTGCAGAAATTGTATTTGACAGGGAGAAGGGAATTTTTTATTCTTACTTTATCTCTTTTTTTTAATAGGACTTTTGATGAAATTTGGTTAAATTGGATTTCAGTGGTAGAAGGGATCTTTTTATTTTTACTCTTTACCCCCTTTTTGTAGGTCTTTTGATGAAATTTGGAAAAATTATATATAACACTGAGAAGAGAATTTTCTATTTTCACTTTATCTCTATTTTTAATAAGGCTTTTGATGAAATTTGGTGAAATTGGATTTGACAGTTAGAAGGAAATTTTTCATTCTTACTTTACCCTCTTTTGTGTAAGGATTTGATGAAATTTGAAGAGATTGTACTTAACAGGGAGAAGAGAATTTTGTGTTCTTATTTTATCTCTTTCTTTTAATAGAGCTTTTGATGAAATTTGGTTAAATTGAATTTCAGTGGTAGAAGGAAATTCTTTATTCTTATTTTACCCTTCTTCCTGTAGGGATTTGACGAAATTTGAAGAGATTGTATTTAACAGAGAGAAGAGAATTTTGTATTCTTACTTTACCCCGTTTTTGTAGGACTTTCGACGAAATTTGGAGAAATTGTATTTGAAAGAGAGAACAGAATTTTGTGTTCTTACTTTATCTCTTTCTTTTAATAGAACTTTTGATAAAATTTGGTCAAATTGGATTTGACAGGTAGAAGGGAATTTTATGTTCTTATTTTATCTCTTTTTTTTTAAATAAAGCTTTTGATGAAATTTCGTCAAATTGAATTTAACAGGTAGAAGGGAATTTTTTATTTTTACTTTATCCCCTTTTTGTAGAGCTTTTGACGAAATTTGGAGGGATTGTATTTAACAGAGAGAAGAGAATTTTGTATTCTTATTTGATTTCTTTCTTTTGACCCTTTGAACTCGAGTGGTGACCTTCAGTCCCCATTTCATAAAATTTGGCAGATCGATATTAATTAATATATCAAATTTAATGTAATGTAACGGTGTACGAGGTATCGAAATCAAATAATTCTACAATTCTATTATTATCATTCTTTATTTACTGCTGAAAAAAGTATCGTTAGTTTTTTAATAGAGAATCTTTGAATTTTTACTCTTCTCTAGCCAAAAAATCGTCGAGTGCAAAGGTTTAATAGGGCTTTTGATAAAATTTGGTTAAATTGGATTTGACAGTTAGAAGGAAATTTTTCATTCTTACTTTACCCTCTTTTGTGTTGGGATTTGACGAAATTTGAAGAGATTGTACTTAACAGGGAGAAGAGAATTTTGTGTTCTTATTTTATCTCTTTCTTTTAAAATTGCTTTTGATGAAATTTTATCAAATTAACAAGGAGAGGGAAATTTTTTATTCAACTTTACCCCTTTTTTATAGAGCTTCTGACGAAATTTGGGGAGATTATATTTGACAAAGAGAAAAGGGAATTTTGTATTCTTACTTATATAGTTTTTGATGAAATTTGGTTAAATTGGATTTAACAGGTAGAAAGGAATTTTTTATTCTACTTCACTCCCTTTTTGCAAGGCTTTTGACGAAATTTGGAGAGATTGAATTTGACAGAGAGAGAGAGAAGGGAATTTTCTATTTCTGTCTTCCTTTTCTTTTGCTTCTTTTTCAGAAAGATTTTGTAAAAATTCGTATAGATCGGTGGCGTAGGATGGCGAGGGAAGTTTTTTCGGTCGATTAAGAGTGTAAACAGCGCAGGCGAATCAATGTGATCGACACGGTGCAATTTCCCGTCGGGGCTAATTCTCTTCATGCATATTTATGCGTGTAGCAGGCTCCCGGCTAATGATAACGCGGATGCCAATTATGTCCTTGCGTCGATTCACTCGCCCGTGGCTGATTGCCTCTTCTAGCCTGCAATCCTCCTTCCTGGGCATCAATTCTCTATTACGTCATTTTTTCCCTCCTTTTACCTGCTTTTTGCCTCTGTCTTGCCTGCTTTAACCCCGGATACATTCCATCTGACCCCAGCATTCCACAGTCCCTTAACCCTTCAACGCTGATGATTTCTACATCAACTCTTTGCACTCGTGAATGACCGGAATTAAAGCAAAATAGTATTCTAGTTTGAAATATATCGAAAGGAATTAGTGTATATCGAAGATGGGGTATGTATTATTATTATTGATACATATATTCATCTATATACCAAATTTATATATGTAGGGATTATATAAAAGGGACCAAAAAAGTATCTCTGCAATTGCATTTCAAAATCAAAAAATGTTTCCAACAAAAATTAAACAATTATCACACATAATGTCCAATAATAAAAATTATTTAAAAAATTTATATTCAATGCACAATTAAGCACAGATTAATTCTATACTATAAAGTTATATATTTATGGACATTAATATATATTTAATACATAAAATTGTATATTAGAATTATGTAAGTTATATACAATTATATAACGTGTAATTAAAATTATATAAATTGTATATAAATACATAAAGTATAATTTAAATTATATAAGTTATGCATAATTATATAAATTGTATAATGTATAATTAAAATTATATAAATTATGCATAATTGCATAATGTATAATTAAGATTATATTAATTCTGTATAATTGTATAATGTATAATTACAATTATATAAATTGTACATAATTGTATAATGTATAATGAAAATTATATAAATTGTACATAATTGTATAATGTATAATGAAAATTATATAAATTATGGATTATTGCATAATGTATAATTACAACTATGTAAATTGTACATAATTGTATAATGTATAATTACAATTATATAAATTGTACATAATTGTATAATGTATAATTACAATTATATAAATTGTACATAATTATATAATGTATAATTAATATTATATAAATTATGCATCATTTCATAATGTATAATTACAATTATATAAATTGTACATAATTGTATAATGTGTAATTACAATTATATTAATTCTGTATAATTGTATAATGTATAATTACAATTATATAAATTACGTGTAATTGTATAGTGTGTAATTAAAATTATATATTCAAATAACATATTAATATGATATTGATTATCGACATTAATTGATGCATTTTCGTATTCTCCTTGAAAGAAGTACCAAGTATCCCAGGTGGAAAATCGGGTATCCTATTTTAGAAGCCCCGAATTTTGTGCCAAACGCCCATACCCTCGACACACTGCGACGACAGACGTCAGCGAAGTTCAGTATTAGCCGGGAATTCCTCGGAACTAACCACCCTTTGAGCCTAACCCAGTTGTAGCCTAAACCAGTCGAAAGTGGGAAGTCCCGGGAAACGTCTTGCACCGACTCGGCCAAAGTGTCCGTTCCACCTGTATCCCTCTCCTCGATGTCCCGGTTCAGTTTCCTACGTGACGTCGTCGATATTTGGCATGGAACAGGCTAGCAATTTGCAACACGAGGGAAGATCGGGTTCTCGTATTAAAATGCGCCAGCATGATTCTAATAGAAGGCATTACCAGGCCGGGGCTGGATGCAAACACGTTGTAATGTATTCATATTGGCCCGGCGTGCTCCACGGACCTCAAAGCGAGGGCTCTTCCCCGGCTGTGATATTTGAATTTTAATGCGAACCTACGACCTATCTCTCATCCCTCCTCTCCCCTCCTCGCCCTTCTGCCCCAAAGCATCGCGTTTTCCCAACAATCGCCGGATTTCCCTCGCCTCTGAGGGCAGGTACCTTTCAACAGACATTGATCCCCAATGAACTACCTTCGTCATCCTCCTTACGTAACGCAGAAGGAACGCAGAAATTCCGCAATTGCTTCGGAACAGAGCTTTGACGAAGGTGGTGTAGCTTTCTCTCTGTGAGATCTCATGTTTAGAATATTATTCGTGAACTTAGCTAATCTTCGAGGGTTGATAGAACCTTGGTTCTGGACCCAGATACAATTCTCAAGTTATAGTTTTGTAGCGCCAATAGATGGATTTATGCTTGTTCCGCCAGCATGCGTGTGGTCGAGGCATAGTGAGCAGAGGATCCTGTGAGATTACTCTAGCCACAACTGTACTACATATTTGTTGTACCGCGTGGTGTAAGAAGGATGAGGTCCACGCGGGTCTGGGTAGGAGTATGATATTGCTGCTACCCTCTTCTCAATGTGTCGCGTCACTTACGAGACATTGAGCACTTCGGTGGTGTAATAAAGCACAGTTTCTGGGGTATTTACACTTTATTACACGTTTTGTGAGTTGTATGATGATTGTGTGCAGTGTATCGTCTCAGCCTTTTCCGTTTCGTCTTGCTTCGCTTTCCGTTTTGTCTTCTCGTTTTACGTGTTTGACTGAGTTTCGATACCGTCTTGATGTTTTGTGTTTTACGTCTTACTACCGTCTTGTTCGTGTTACTCCTCACTGTCGTCTTTCTTGTTTTACTCCTCACTATCGTCTGATCTCTGGTTTGTCTTCACTCTGTTTTGGCTACTGCCTGTCGTCTCGTTTTGTCTAGTCTTGGTTTGCTGTGATTGGAGGAAAATGCGTGTAGGAGGAGGAAAATTAGAGTTTTTTCATTGGACAAGGAGTTTTGGCGGGCTCTTGGGTTAGGAGAGGGAATATGACAGGGAAGTTTCTCTTTTTGGTATTGTTTTGTTTTGATTTATGCGTACGTCTGGTTGGCAATTTTGTGGGTTAGTCGCACGTGCGTCTGTTGGGTCTGGTCTCGAGTATTACCGTCCCTAGTCCTTGCCTCGATTCATGATTGTCGATTCTAAAGAGGAACGGCTAGGCGCGCCTACCACCTATTATTGCCGTCGCAACAATATTGATTATTCTAGAATTGCTGAGGAATTTAAATTATCAGTGAACAAAGTATTCTAACGGCTACAGTGCTGCGGTGATGGCTGTACTCAGTACTGCTTTATCAATTGTTAATATCACTACCGATATGTAAGATTGGAATAAGTACGGCCCTGAAAGAATGCCAAGTGTGTTTGGACTTAGGATGGAAGTGACCGCGTGCAAGCGAATTAACTGTAAAGAATGTTTATGGTAGAGTCGAACGAAGGTTTAGGGATGCGTCCAAAGTGATTGAAGTACTTGGTCCACGGAGGTTGCTTGGGAAAGGGGCATGATCGGAAAGGAACGTCTGTGCATGAATGCTTTAAATAAGGGTACAAGGGCACGGGCAGCTCCAATCTCCACAGGCTCGTGAACAGTCTCCACGGTCTAGAATCGACAGTCCTTTAACAGTCCTTAAAAGTCTTAAGCTAGTGTGTAAGAGTGCGTCAATAAGAAGTCAAAGTCGAGCGTATCCATAGCGAGTAACCTCTTGTTTCATAGCCGTTAATCTACGTATAAGCTTATTTTATCTTATTTAGAAGTAAAACAGGGCTATTTTAGTCAATCCACCCAAACCGATCCTACAGATATTGCATATGTCCACTCATTTTAGAATTGATATAGAATTCAAATCATCAGTGAACAGATTGATCCAACGACTACAGTGCTCTGTTGGTAGATGTAATAAGTTCCGTACTGCCAATTGTAAATATCTCAAGCTAAAACTGATCTACGCATAGATTATTCTAGAATTGCTGAGGAATTTAAATCATCAGTGAACAAATTAGTCCAACGGCTACGGTACTGTGGTGATGGCTGTACTCAGTGCTGTTTTGCCAATTGTTAATATCTCGAGTGATAATGGATCTGTCTTTTGTCATTCTAGAATTGCTACAGAATTTAAATCATCATACTCTCTCATAATGTGAGAGTAATATTATAATATTTTAGTCACGATAAGTAAGGAAAGATAAGTAAGGAAGACTCCAAACTCCAGCATGAATCTGCAAATGACTACAGTTCCGAATCCCAAGACGCAACCCTGTGACGACAGCTAATACGAATCACCACCCGATGATCAAACCTCCAAACTCCACGATACAAGCCCATCCAAAGCACCTAGCATAAGATAGCAAGAATATATTGTAGGATGGCGAAACTGGTCTCGAGACATCGAAAATTCACGAA
>NW_016911511.1:136375-143652 GCF_001483705.2 Eufriesea mexicana | reverse complement strand
ACCTACGCTTCACCTCCCCGTAGAGGAGTCTCGCAACTTAATTTTGTTATATAGAATAACTTTTCGATTTGCTTCTAGAAGATATCGATCGGTTTACAATTTGTTTTTGTTGGCAATAGCCGATTCGCGATTTCTTTTGGTATCCTACAATATATATCCCAAAACCTAAATAAAGTCAGTTCTTCTGAAATTTTAAATACGTGTCACTTCTCTTGCGGTATACCTACTCTACGGTATAGAGGCATAGTTATTCTTATTTTTCGCCGTTGCAAACTACTCCCGTGACAATCTTATGCCCTAATCACGCCACTTTTAGTATTCCCACATTCATTCAAATATCACTAGTTATTTCTTAACTTTATCATCCGTATTCCAAGATAAAGCCTTTGTCCTCTGTTGCGATACGGCAAATTTTATTTTGCCCACGCTTTACTTCTTACCCAGCTCCTCCTAATTCAACATTTAGCGTTAAGAGAAGAAGTCTGGAAGATACGAACTGTTTTGGGATTAAGATATCAGGGGAACGGTAGGTTCTTCGTTCGTTTCCCGGGTTCCTTGGTTCAGGTTAGGTCTATATTAGACTGGAAATGGTTCCGACATTCGAAAATCCCTCAACGTCTCGTTGGGAAAAAGGAATACGCCTGTTAGGCACGTGAAAAGGAGAGAGACTCGCAGTTAGACGCAAAACAGGACCAAGAAGGCTAAAGAGAAAACTTGCAGAAGACATAATTGCAACAGATCCCTGAAAACCAGGTAGCTCCTAAGAGGAATCTGTGTGCGAGAGACACAGTGTGTGTGAATGGACTAGAGGATGAAGAGTTATTTGGTCAACAAGGACCAAGTGTAACTATCAAAGGAGGTATGATCAAAACATGAATGTTTATGATCCTAAGTGACCTAGCTTTGTGATCCTTAGTGCAAAGCAGATGGAACAATCCTGGAATTGCTTTGGAAGAAAGATGGAAATGTAGGTTTCTCGTTGTTAGGTTTCGCATTTGCAGAATTAGCAGTGCAAATTGGGAAGAGTAGAATCTACAGAAGGAGTAGAAAGTGTCTGTCACGTTAAAGAAGAAGGTATAGAGTCGAGATTCGTTTTGAGAAAAGGGAAAATTGTTTTGACGAGAAGGTTTAATGTGTTAGATCTAACGATTTAGCTCTAACGTTTGTCAGAGATTGTGTATTAGATTGCTTTTAGAAGTTTACTAGCACAGGTTAGATTCACGACAGGTTTGCTACGTAATTTGTGCCAAATTTCTGTCAGCTTTAAGCACAGATGTCACTAGAGGACGCTGATACCTAATTGAAAAATTCCTGATGCACCCTCTCGTGATCCTTTGTACACCCCAAGCCAATGTATAAATTCTGAAATTGCTTTAGCAGGAAGCATTTCCTAAATGCAAATGCATTTAGGTTGACAGTTCCCTTGTTTGAAAGGTTATCAATTCGAGTTATGCAGCCTTTGAAGGTGGACAGCCTTCAGAAGACATACTTCGTGATCCCATCTGATAGATGACAGGAAGAAAGGTATAAACTCAGAAATTGTTTCAGTTAGAAGATACAGGAAGAATGTAAGTGCCATGGTAGGGTCTGGGAGCCTGTTATTTCAGGTTAGGTTTACCTTGGTTCTGTTATGTTGAGGTTAGGGTCACGTCAGGTCTGAACCATTTTCGTCACACGTGAAACCTTTCTTAATTTTTATCACCTCTGAGAACACGCATCTCTCAGAAGACGTTAATCCTGGATGCATTACCACCATAGTCTAGTGTTAAGCAAGAGGCACGCACTGTTCCAGGAACTTCCTGTCGGCTTTTAAGAACTTCGGTACATGAGAAACTGACTCTTTGCGTCCTGCAAACTTTGACAGAATAAATTCTTGGTTGCACGGAAATTTTAATTAAAATTACAGCTGCTCCGGATGAGTTATGAACACGTACTGGGTAGATAAACGTGCGCCTTTGCTTTTTGTTCTACGTCTATTAAACGTCTGTCAGATTTATTTATGGTGGAACGAGATCTGTTGGCCATATTGCGAACTGCTTTCCGAGTTTTAATATCTCACGAGGGGATATAGAATATCCTTTATTTCGTTGCATAGAAGGATTTGAGGAGAGGTGTGTGTGACGCAGTTGACAAACACACAGGGGCCTCAGACATTGCCCCTGTGACACATCGTGACGCACCACAAGAATCATTATTTGATTATTATTATAATTTCCAGTTTTTAATCCATTATTTAACATTATTATTATAAGATTATAGATGCATTATTAAGATTTCAAAAGTTTGTATATTAGATTTGGAATTAGCGACCTAAAAGATGGGATATAACCATCGTTTGTACAAATTCCACATTCCCTCAATCAATTTTCTACTTTAATCTTCCATATTGGATCTATTACTAAAGTTCCACAAATTTTGACATTAGATTTGTAATTAGCGAGCCAAAAAATGGAATATAAAATCGTTTATGCAAATCTCTCATTCCCTGATTTGATTTTGGATTTTCATCCGCCATATTGTATTTGATTACTTGAATTTTAAAGTTTTGATCCTAGATTCGAAATCAGCGACCTCGAAAGCGGGACGTAGCCAAAATTTACAAAAATCCCCACACATTTTGATTTTTGGCCAGTTTTAATAGGCTCCATGCCCACTGTGCACCAGTTATTCCTAGTTTCATTTAATTCGCAATAAATGTATACTTCAGAATAAAATAATATCTCTTATTCTTTATATTTGCCAATCAAACAGTATCCTTGCATGTATAACTCGGAGAATGAGTCGTGAAAAGGAAAAGAGGAAAGAAGATTTATCCGTTTGCACCATCTGACATGCTGACATGTCAGCGAATAAGAACACGTGTCCTATTCCTTTTTTAAATTAGGATTATCGAAGTGAAAGAAGATTTATCCGTTTGCACCATCTGACATGCTGACATGTCAGCGAATAAGAACACGTGTTCTATTCCTTTTTTAAATTAGGATTATTTTTAAATTAGGATTATCGAAATACAAATAAATGGATCATGATTCCTGTCATTTCCTCAATTTCCATTGTCTTTGTATTAATGCATAATTATTATTGAATTAATGCATAATATTTAGAAAATTCCTGAGAATAAGTGAGGTTAGGTTTGGATTAGCTCTGAAATTTTCTTTACGACTATCGAATTTTTCTCGTTTTCCGAAAGACGTTGGTTCGGAGTAATCCGCGTGCTTAAATAGCTAGGTTAGGTCAGCTTTGGGCCAGGATCAGAGTTTCCTTAACGATTATTAAATTCCTCTCGTCTTTTTAGACGACGTCGATTAGCAATAAACTGCGTGTTTAGGAAACTTCCAAGTTAGGTTAGGTTCGCGTTACGTCTGATGTTCGTTTAAGGATCATTGAACTTTTTCTCGTTGTTCGGGATGTCTCGATCCACGATAAACTACGTCTTCGGGGAATTCTTATATTAGGTTAGGTTTGGGCTATGCCTGGAGTTTGTCCAATAATCATTGAACTTTTTTCGTTCCTCGGGAACTCTCGATTTACGATAAACTGCATACTTAAGGAACTTCGGAGTTAGGTTAGGTTTGGACTGAGTCTAGAGTTTGTCCAATAATCATTGAATTTTGTACGTTTTTCGCAAACACGATAAACTGCATGCTTAAGGAACTACTAAGTTAGGTTAGGTTTGGTCGAAATTTGAAGTTTCTTTAATTCTCATTGAATTTTTCAGAAATTTTCGATCTATGATAAATTGCATATTTAAAAAGCATGTTTGACCAAGTTTAGGTTAGATTTTAGGTTAGAATTTTCTCCATTTTTCCGAACATACTACTTCGAAAGTATACTTAAGGGGGTCTTCTATTTGACTATTAAGGGTCAAAAAAATCGAATTTTTTTTTCTTCTTATTTCTTAAATTACATGTTTTCAAGAATATTTTCCGTAAATATTAGACTCGAACTCTTACAAATAATGGAGTTATAGTTGTTTCAATGAGACGGAGGTTTAATATTATTATAGAAACGTGAAACTTTAAACGCGTATTTCTCGAAACTGCGTTTTTCAAAACGGTGTCTGCGATTTCTCAAAAAGTGTTTGACAGATTCGCACGAAATTTTGCACAAATATTCAGTATATCCGTGGCTATGACTTCTACTAGAATTATTCAAAAATTCGCATTCCTTCTGTGCTTTTCACACTCGTATATTTGAAAAGAATGTGAAAAAATCGATAAGATACATTCAGAGTGCGGCCATTTTTTTATTTACCAATATTTTTGGTCTTTTTTAGTACCAGTCATAGCTGTACTCATACTTAACCGGAATCCTGTCGAGTTTTTTTATTTCAGATAACAGGAGGAGCCTGAATCACGGTTACCATCGATAACGGATTTTTAAGAGGTCCTCCGAACAACGGCTCGTACCACCGGCCATTTTCAATCTTTCTTAACAAAAAGTGCAACACAACTGGTCCAAAACTGTACAAACAAACCCTGTTAATTTCGAAACATAAGGTCTTAATGGTTCGTCGTAGCAATCTTTCAAAGGTATTACAAAAATTAAACAAAATGGCAGAAGGCTCCCTTAAACCCTGACTCATTTGCATCATTCGAAAAAGTCTAAAATTGGCCCATATCACAAAGATTTTGTTGTTTCTATAAAGATATAAATATTTCAAAATGACGAAGACACAAAGAAAAAAAAAATGGCTTATGCAAAAAATTTATAATCCTATTTAGTTCAATGAAGTTATACATTGCAAATAATTTGAGAAATTAAATTCAGTAGAGTTCTGTATAATTTCTGTTTTGCTTCTGATGCGTGGTCTTCGACTTCTGTATGACTTCTGACGTGTTCTGACTGAATTCTGTATAATTTCTGTATGATTTCTGATGTATTCTGCCCGAGTTCTGTATGACAGTCTGATGTATCGTTTGCGACTTCTGTAAAATTTCTGATATATTCCGACAGAGTTCTGAATAATGTCTTATGTGTTGTTTGCGAGTTTTGTATGACTTCTGATGTATTCTGACTGAGTTCTGTACAACGTCTGATGTCTTCTGACTGAGTTCTGAATAACGTCTGATATGTTATCTTCGACTTCTGTATAACTTCTGATATATTCCGACTGAGTTCTGAATAATGTCTAATTTGTTGTCTGCGAGTTCTGTATGACTTGTGATGAGTACTGACTGAGTTCTGTACGACAGTCCCATGTCTTCTGACTGAATTCTGAATAACGTCTGATGTGTTATCTTTGACTTTTGTATAACTTCTGATATATTCCGACTGAGTTCTGAATAATGTCTAATTTGTTGTCTGCGAGTTCTGACTGAGTTCTGAATAATGTCTAATGTGTTGTCTGCGAGTTCTGTGTGACTTCTGATGAGTTCTGACTGAGTTCTGTACGACAGTCTTCTGACTGAGTTCTGAATAACGTCTGATGTGTTATCTTTGACTTTTGTATAACTTCTGATATATTCCGACTGAGTTCTGAATAATGTCTAATTTGTTGTCTGCGAGTTCTGACTGAGTTCTGAATAATGTCTAATTTGTTGTCTGCGAGTTCTGTGTGACTTCTGATGAGTACTGACTGAGTTCTGTACGACAGTCCCATGTCTTCTGACTGAGTTCTGAATAACGTCTGATGTGTTATCTTTGACTTTTGTATAACTTCTGATATATTCCGACTGAGTTCTGAATAATGTCTAATTTGTTGTCTGCGAGTTCTGTATGACTTGTGATGAGTACTGACTGAGTTCTGTACGACAGTCCCATGTCTTCTGACTGAGTTCTGAATAACGTCTGATGTGTTATCTTTGACTTCTGTATAACTTCTGATATATTCCGACTGAGTTCTGAATAATGTCTAATTTGTTGTCTGCGAGTTCTGTATGACTTGTGATGAGTACTGACTGAGTTCTGTACGACAGTCCCATGTCTTCTGACTGAATTCTGAATAACGTCTGATGTGTTATCTTTGACTTTTGTATAACTTCTGATATATTCTGACTGAGTTCTGAATAATGTCTAATTTGTTGTCTGCGAGTTCTGTATGACTTGTGATGAGTACTGACTGAGTTCTGTACGACAGTCCCATGTCTTCTGACTGAATTCTGAATAACGTCTGATGTGTTATCTTTGACTTTTGTATAACTTCTGATATATTCCGACTGAGTTCTGAATAATGTCTAATTTGTTGTCTGCGAGTTCTGACTGAGTTCTGAATAATGTCTAATTTGTTGTCTGCGAGTTCTGTGTGACTTCTGATGAGTACTGACTGAGTTCTGTACGACAGTCCCATGTCTTCTGACTGAGTTCTGAATAACGTCTGATGTGTTATCTTTGACTTTTGTATAACTTCTGATATATTCCGACTGAATTCTGAATAATGTCTAATTTGTTGTCTGCGAGTTCTGACTGAGTTCTGAATAATGTCTAATTTGTTGTTTGCGAGTTCTGTGTGACTTCTGATGAGTTCTGACTGAGTTCTGTACGACAGTCTTCTGACTGAGTTCTGAATAACGTCTGATGTGTTATCTTTGACTTTTGTATAACTTCTGATATATTCCGACTGAGTTCTGAATAATGTCTACTGTGTTGTATCGAGTTCTGTATGACTTCCGATGAGTTCTGACCGAGTTCTGAATAATGTCTAATGTGTTGTCTCGAGTTCTGCATGATTTTTGATGTATTCTGACTGAGTTCTGTACAACGTCTGATGTCTTCTGACTGAATTCTGAATAACATCTAATGTGTTATCTTCCACTTCTGTATAATTTCTGATGAGTTCTGACCAACTTCTGACAGACTCCTGTCTGACGTCTGTAATTTTTTGTCATAATCTATCCGTTGTCTCATGAAGTTTGTTGTAATTGGTTAAGAGTGGATGTCAGTAGAGAAAAGATAGAGCCTTTCATCGCACGTGGGTGTTTCGGAAGGACCTTTGGTCGAGGAGTGGGAAACTGTCAAGAAAGTTTCCCTTCGGTATTATTTTGATAAATATCGCGATTTATGTGTAGAGGTCTGTTCGTTGCTTCGGTGGGTCAGTCACACGTGGGTCCAATCTATTGTCTGGTTGTAGGTCATAGGGTTGTACTTATTCTGTGCCTTCGGGTTAATTATATTGCTTAATCCTCTAGAAAGACGGCGAGACATGTCTAGCCTTCGGTATTGCCGTCGCAACAACCATCTTTCTTGCCTTTTTGTTATATAAATTGAAGATTTAAATTGCTCCTAAAGAGAAATAGAGAAAAACATATTATAGTGGAGAATATCGATGATTCGGGTTA
>NW_016911511.1:116405-136081 GCF_001483705.2 Eufriesea mexicana | reverse complement strand
GTCGGAAAGCTGATTTATGATAGGGTTCCTTCAGGGATGGTCCGCCACGGGACAAATGCGTGACGCTGACCAGGCGCTGAGCCCATTGATGGCTGCTAGCCCGAAGTTACCTAGCTATTTTTTGACGGTCACTAAAATTCATAGATATCCGTAAAAACTAACCAATAAGAGAATAGATGTTAACCAAATAAGTAAATATTGGTAATAAAATTGTCAATTTTATAAAATAAACTCATCTTTTTGATCCAATATTTTAACAGCGACGCTTGCTCTGTGATCGACGAGTATACTCGTCATCGCTCGATTTTCGCGACACGTATAGGTGCGTGCTCTCAAAAGGGGACGCCACAGCTAACTGGTTGAAAAGACTAAACCTGAAATCTCTTGAAGCTCATAGGACTATTTTCGATCTACTATTCTTATTTAAATTAATTAATGGCGTCGTTAACTGTTCGGCATTACTACTAATGGGGCTGCCCGTTAATTATATACGTATAAATAAATAAAATATTATATTTATTTATATATTTTCTTGAACTGCATGACGAAATCTACAAACCTGCAAAGTTTCAACTAAATCCACGACCTGAAGAACTTGCACTCTCCTTGTTAGAAATGTTAGTTCCCATTCGCCTCGCTATCGCTCTTAATACTATTTCTATCATTAGAGTCCTTCATTGCTCGCAATACCACAGTACAGTAATTTCTGATATTCTTTTCCTTTTTGCGTAAGCTGCGTGGGTGAATTGGTGAAATTCTTTCGATAAAAATGAATTTAAAGACGATGCTAATTGGATTAGTTTCGTTAGCATTGTCATCCTTAACCTTTTATACTATAATAACGAGTCTAACTCGTGAGTTTTCATCGAGTATCGGAATTACGTGCCCCGCTTCGCCAAAATTATGTTTAACGCGTTTCACCGTGTACAAAATTTGAAGAAGTTCTAAAATTTTGGTATAGTTTCCTCGTGAATGGAATAGAGGTATAGGGGTTAATCGAAGTTGAATAATTTTCCAAAATTATATCACAGTAAAAGCAAGATATCAAATTTCGATTTTTTAAGTATTTCACGTGAGTCGCTATATTTGTTAACATTTTATGATTTGTTATATAATATTGGGTTGACGAAAAAATAATGACTGTATTTTTAATATAAGATATAATCATTTCGTTTGATATGAAAGAAATTTTATTGAATAATAACTTATTGATCTATATAAATAATAATTTATTGATTTATAAGAAATAATTTCAATTAGGAAGATTCCAGATTAATTAACATTCCATATTGCTATTAAAAAAAGAAATATATAATATATTAGTATTATAAATATATAATAATACATTAGTATTAATCCTTTGCACTCGACGATTTTTTGGCTAAAGAAGAGGGGTTTTAGGGGTTGAAAAATTGTCTGCCATAAAGCTGAGGATATTTTGTTCAGCAATAAATAAGAAATCGAGTAATAATTAAAACGTAGAATTATTTGCATACCGTTACGTTATCTTAAATTTGGTATATTAATTAAAATCGATCTTCGAAATTTTATTCTAATGGTGACTGAAGATCACCTCTCGAGTACAGAGGGTTAATATACTGGATGGGTTACCTAATGCGACCACTCTGATTATTTTCATTGTTAATGAGTTGATTTTTTCTGTTTTTCGTTAAATAGTTAATTTAACCAAAATCAAATTTCGCTATCTCGAAGATTTCGTGATGTCATCATTTATGGCAGAATTTTTTATTATTTTCATAGTAACTGAAGAATTAAAAATAATTAAAAATAATTGATTTGGTTGCCCTGGTTAAATGGTCCACCCTGTGTAACAAAATGCTTGGAATTACAGTGTGTTACACAAGAAGAATTAATTAAGAATTCTTTTTATATGGGAAATATCATTAGTCAGAGAGATAGTCGAAATGAAGAGTATTAGTTTGTACATTTTACATTAACGAATTTTAAATTAATTAAATTAATTTAAAATTATATAAAAATTATATAAAATATATTTTAAATTAATGTTAGAATATGTTAATATAATATCAGAAGATGGAAGTTGAAACAGGATGTCACTAATATAACCATGTATTTATAACGATTAATATAGATTTTATTAGAGATCTATTGCACGTGAGTATTGTACATACAGTATCATTTGTTTGTTTCTTCAATAATGATTTCTAATAAAAATTCACAAAAAAGAAGATTGAAATAATCATTATTTCTTATATTAAATATAATAATAAAATTAAGTATTATATTTATATTAATATTTTATATTATATTAAATATAATTAAATACAATTTTCTTTATCTCTTTTTTATGAAAACTTCGAAATTAAATTATTACATATAGTAAATAATTAAATTAAATATTATATTTATATTAATATTTTATATTACATTAAATATAATAATAAATAGTAATTTATTAAATATAATTAAATATAATTTTCTATATCTCTTTTTTATGAAAACTTCGAAATTAAATTATTACATATAGTATGGAAAAATAAATAAAATAGGTGCTAAATTAGAAAAGAGAAGAAAAGTATAAATTAATATCATAAATTATTGTTATATTATTTACATATTAATGATTCGCAAAAATTTATAGAGGTA
This sequence comes from Eufriesea mexicana, assembly GCF_001483705.2. Taxonomy (NCBI): domain Eukaryota; kingdom Metazoa; phylum Arthropoda; class Insecta; order Hymenoptera; family Apidae; genus Eufriesea; species Eufriesea mexicana. The sequence goes on along the minus strand of NW_016911511.1, from coordinate 133,453 downwards.
CATTTTAATAGAACCTAGATTTTTCTTTAATTATTGTAAAAATGATAAAAAAGCAATTAAGAATGAGATTAAAAAGTGTGTAAATGACGCAGATATTAATAATAATTAAAACGATATTATCGTGTTGGCGAGTAACGATTTGGCTGGTCCAAATTTCTCGGTGTTGTAAGGCTCGAGACGTCCGATTGCGTTGATTCGCAAGACGCAATGATGAATTGGCCTAAGTGAAATTAATCACTGTCGGTCGAGTGCAAAATAATTGCATGACGTGATTTTACCTGCTTTCAACTGTTCTATTTCCGCGCTTAATTTTTACGAAATACGTGTTCCATGATATATTTCTCGTAATTCGTGTATGCATTCCTACAACGATCTCAGATTTTTATTTAGTTCGAGACATTATATTTAAAATTCTAATATTTAGAAATTTCGACAGATTTGGACAGATATATAATTCAAAAATTCTAATATTTAGAAATTTTTATAGGTTCGGATAAATATTTAATAAAAATTGTAATATTTAAAAATTTGTATAGGTTCGGATAAATATTTAATAAAAATTGTAATATTTAAAAATTTGTATAGGTTTGGATAAATATTTAATAAAAAATTTAAATATTTAGAAATTGCGGCAGATTTGTACAAATATATAATAAAAGATTGTAATATTTACAAATTTTGATAGGTTTGGATAAATATTTAATAGAAAATTCTAATATTTAAAAATTTTTGTACATTTAGATAAATATCTATTAAAAAATTATATTATTTAAATATTTTAACAGGATTCGGCAATAAAAGCAGATTTATTTAAGCTAAAATACAACTTCCTCTTTCTTACATTTCTAACTATACAACTCTTTGAAACTGTGTAATGACCGTCTGCACTCTACACACTCTCTATATTCTCACTGCGATTCTCTATAATCCTCACTACGACCCTCTATATCCTCACTACGACTCTTTACATACTGCCTGGCCTTGCACTCTTATTTAAACCTACCATTCTCCCTTTCATACACAGTTTTTCTTCCCCGATCATTCATTTCCCACGTGACTTCGCCCTCTGTACACCAAGTATTTACTTGAAACACTCGGACGCATTCTTATACTTTCGCTCGTTGCGCTTCATACAGCGATTAACCCTCGCGAAATGGTAACGGGGTCTCTAGATACCCTTCTTCTTTATCCACTGTGACCACAGTGATCAGTGACTGCAATAACCAACGTCCAAAACCTCATTGCTAGATGCAAACCGGAGAATTCGAGGTTTCTCGCAAGTCCTCAGTGAACCTCGACCTCCCGAAATACAAGTTTCTATGCTCCCAAAGATCCCCCGTCTACGACAGGGCTTGCTAGGTAGTCTTACTGACGAGTCCACTAGCAGGTCCAGGACGAGGAGTCCAGACTGTTTCTTGCATCTTTCTACCTACTACCTATCATAGCATGTCAGCCATCAGGATACCAATCGACAGCATCCTATAAACCACGAGTAATCATCGTATCCCCCATGACATGGTGACTCCCACAGAGGCCTTAGTGCGAAGCAAACCTTCTTCCTCAGAAAAAACTTTCAATTTCTTGACACCTGTTTCTCCCTTGCCAAGTGACTAACCTCTACCACACCCCTCACAAGCCCCCTACTCATTCACCCCGTAACAACACCAACAGCTATTCTACGCGACTGCTGAAAGGGCATGAAATCTGCACACCCAGAGTGCAGAAGTCGGTAAAACGAAGGTAAAAAGCAGCCAGCAATGGTTAAAGGTTAATCGATTAACCGTGTCGTGGATCGACGTAATCGAGGAACAAAGCCGCGCTCGGTGCTACGCGTTCCGGATTACCCGCTTGAGCGAGCAATTAGACACGCGATCAAAATTTGCCCGTGATCGGTAGAGCAAGACACGTGGTCCGCAATCGGAACGCGAAAACAAAACGGGGGATAAAAATGGGGAAAAGGAAGACGAAGCTTGGCCTGAGCGCTTGCTTTGGTTAATCGCGTTAGGCGAGCAAGCGCCATCCCGTGAGGCGGAAGGAGCAATAAAACCGGCGGGACGAAGTTTCCGGTGGAGGATCGCCGGGCTGGGAACAAGATTATGGTATCCGTAGGAAAATTGGAGGAAGAAAGGCCGGCGTCGTTTGCTTAAAAACTGTCCCAGGGACCCGTCGAAGAAAGCAGCGCGATAATAATGGCGTTGTCTGGTGCACGGAAACGGCGCCACGGAGGCTTCCGGTCTCGTTATCTCCACGGTTCACGGCGAGCTCGTTAATCCGGCCTTTCTTAATCCCTCTACTCGTTGTCTCGGCCCAGTCTGCGAATTTTTTCCTCCTCCCCCGTCCTTCCGAACCAGCGAATCGTCCCGCAGACCCCCTTCTTTCCTCTTCCTTTATTCCCTTTGAAATCGCGATACCACGACCTGCAGCCATCATAGAACCAGCCGTGAGCTCTTCACGCTCCGAATTGCCGTAAGAAGAGCGGCAGATGGCCGACCTGGGACTCGTTTGATCGATGTTCCATGTGCGATGAAAAAGGGGGTCGAAGGGGGCAAGGGGTGAAGAAGCAGCTGAAATACGGAACGTGCACGTTAAACGGAACGAATTGACGAACGATCGACGGATGCCGATAACCTGTCCAGGCACAATGGCCGAGCATCCGGTTCCGGGGAGGTGTTGAGCCTGTTATCGCGCTCAGCCAGCTCGATCCACTGAAATTCGCTCGTCACTGGGAACCGTTCAAAGGAAGAGGACTTCTTAGGGCTTCTCTTTGCCACGAGGGGGCAGATAGCACTGGCTAAGTGGCGATTAGACCTCTATTGGTCGAGCAATCGGGCAGGTTATGCTGTCGAGAATTACGCTTCACTCTTCCTCCGCTCTGAACTTTCGGTCTTTCTCTGTTTACCTGGGTGGATCTGGATAATTCCTTGGATGTAGCTATGTTCAGGTCAGTTGTGACGTTGCATTGTGGGATACGGGGATCGATTTTTGTATCGCTTTCCCAGGGAATTGGAAGTTGTAGTTGAAGCAAGAGTGCAGACTGAAGGGATTGAAATTGAATTGTGTAATTATGTTGGAATGTTAAAGACGTAAGTCGAGACATCTTACATAACCTCGATGTTAACACTAGATTTACGGATGTTGATTATATACCTATTTTTACCGAAGTGAGCCAATTTGACGCATGTAAGGAAATTGAAGTTTTTCGCAAAGAAAATAGTTGCAAATCAATTTAGATGAAAGATTTATTATTAAAAAATTCATTGAAAACAGTTTTTACGTATGAAATCTGTTTGAAATACATTTTCCGTAAATATTTCTGTTACATTTAGCACAAAGGCTCTTACATCTGTTTCTGTTACATGATTCTTGAACTTGACAATTCTTCCGTGCGTCGGTAGTATGAATTTTTGTCAACGGAATGAAAGTGTTCTCCACATCTTCTGTATATTTACTTCTTAGCTCTTCAGCTAATTGGGAAATAAAATCTTTTCTTCAAATATTTACTCGAGTGGTCTCTTTATACAGAATCCAAGCATTTATAGCTGCTAAATCTAAAATATTATAGAAAACTTGTAGAGGCCATCTGCGAGAGCCTGCTTCAACGCTATATTTTCGGCTCATTTGGTCGAGTATATCCACGCCATACTTGGTGCAATTATAAAATGTTACTGTTTCCAGAATAAGATTTTTATTTTTTCAATTATTATATTTTTACGTTTTGAACTTGGTAGTAAAACTTTCTTATTAGGCTTGCTTTTATAAATGGTTGCAAAAGTTGCATAAGCCTGATGTAAGCTATAAATTTCATGTGTTATGCGATTAACTGTTAAATCATTTTATGAGTCAAATTGGCTCACAACCGTAGAAATAGGTATACCACATTCGATAATGCGAAATGAAAGGGTCTGAAGGGGAAAGGAATCAACGTTTACGTATATTTCATGACGTAATTAAAAACCAATATGTGTTTTTAAAAAATAATATTTAAGTTTTATATATATACAGTAATCAAATTTTTAACGAGTCAAATTGGCTGAGTTCGTAAACCTAGTGTTAAAATGTTTTTTAATTACATACTAAGGTATAATTGTGCACGTGTCGGTCGGTCACCAGCCAAATTCCTTTATAATTAGTGTTCCTTTCTTTTTAACTTCACTGCCACACCAAATTCTATCAAATTTTAATAATAGGGGTATTTATTTATTGTATAAATAAAATTCGATAAAATGTGAGACGGTCAGAGATACATGAGTATAAGTATGGATTAATGTATAATAATTGTTAGGTGACAGCAAAACAACGGTGGTGGATGATAAAAATATGATTTATTGTGAACTTATTCTAGGCTTACGACTTTCACACTGATTGTCTCTCAAAGAACTGCCTCGTTTCACGCCCTTGCACCCTTGTTTAAACCTTGCACTCTGTCTTCTTTCATACTCATGCTCCCTTTCTCATGCACTCCTCGTAGCTTTGCCCTCGATGGGTCTCTATTCTCGATCTGTTTAATTTTTTAATATCTTCACCCTTGCGAAATGGTAACTGGGTCTCTAGAGACCCTGCTTCTATACCTACTGTGACGAGGTAAAATGTTATCGAGGTAAGATGTCGATAGTCAATAGTCCCATCCTTGTGATGACTTCAAAATGATACCTAGGTGATTTTGAGAACATTTTTTTCGCGTCATCGAATGAACATCTTCAGATCATTTAACCTTCAGTCGCCATTTGCTTTTTTTTCTTTTTTTAATTGCAAAGTGTAGGTCACTGTGTACATTCCCAAATGTCATGTGTACATGTACATCCTCAAATATCTATATATTATAGTGTCTAATTGTTTGGTAATAGTGTTCATGTTCAGAGTCATCTTTATTTGCAATCATTTGTATTATACTGTAATTAATTACATAAAGTAATCAATTATTCATGCTCATTATCATTCACAAAATTATTTCTTACCCGTTTATTAAGAATGTTTCTAGTTTTTAGGTAACAAAGACTGTTTACTGGATACATTCATGTAAATACATTTTATAACTCGATCTCTACATACTAAATTATAGATTTTTAATCATTATTCCTGTAATCATGTCACTTTTTAACATTAGGTTTATGGATATGTTTTGTACACCTATTTTTGCGGACACCCGATATATTAACTAACAAAGAAAACTACGTATTTTCTTGAAAGAAGAATTTTAATTTGAAAACAATTACAATATTAACAGACTTAATATAAGTTAATTAAATCTGTTAATATTGTATAATTGAAGCAACCCATCTGTCAAAATGACGGGTCAGTTAACCTTGTGTTAAGCATAGTATGAAACTGTACTAATTGGCATGTGTTTTTTGGTTTACAGGGTACCTTCTTCCCAGCTGCTGCTATAGTCATTCTCACAGAGGGGAAAATTAAAGAAGAAAAGTGAAATCACCGTCTTCGTGCATAAGGTACAATTATTTTTATATTTTCTATTATTATTTCACTGTTTTCTCTTGGAGCTCCAGAAAATGATTATTGTTAATCAAAAGTATAATCATTTCGAGGTAAATGGCTTTTAGCTTCCAGACACGTGACTTCTGGAGTTTCATGATAAAAAGTAATTGAAATCCTTGACTTTCAAATTAGTCGATGTTCGGTAGGAAAGTTAGTACAAGGAAACTTCCAAGAAGAATAGCTGCGAGTATATTGAAAAATAATACAGGGGAAATGAGTTGGGGACTTTTAAAATTTTAAACACCCATTTAAGATTTAAAGATTGTTATCTCTCGAATTAACCGATGTTCGGTGGGAAAGTTAGTACGTGGAAACTTCCAACAAAAATGGCTGCGAGTAATTGGAAAAATAATACGGAGGAAATGAGTTGGGGACTTTTTAAATTTCAAACACTTATTTAAGATTTAAAAATTATTATCTCTCGAATTAACCGATGTTCAGTAGGAAAGTTAATACAAGGAAGCTTCTAACAAAATGGCGGACAACACGGTGATAGGGTAAAGCAGTGAAAATGAATCGAAGATTTCTTATATTTCAGACACTGATATTACGAAATTTCAAGGTTCCAAAAAAATTTCAGATTCTCAGTTTTCCTCATTTAGTCAATGTCCCACAACAAAGATAGTACATATAAAATTCTAGAGAAGATGGCAACCGAGGACCCTTTAAACTTCAGAAACGTATCACGTAGAATTTGAAAGCTCAGGGATTAAAATCCCCGTCTCTCGAATTAGCCGATGTTCGGTAAGAAAGTTAGTACGTGGAAGTTTCGAACAAAATGGCGGTCAGCACGGTTATAGCGTAAGGTAGTGAAAATGAATCGAGAATTTCCCCTACTTAAGACACTCGTGTCCCAAAATCTGAAAACTCCAAAAAGATTTAACATCCTCGGTCCCCAATTTAGTCAATGTTCTATGAAAAAGTTAGTACATATAAAATTTCCGAGAAAATGGCAACTGAAAATCCTTCAGACCTCCGAAACGTATCACGGAGGATTAGAAATCTCAGGCAACGATTAAAATCCCCGTCTCTCGAATTAATCGATGTTCAGTAGGAAAGTTAGTACACAGAAGCTTCGAATAAAATGGCGATCAGTACGGTGATAGAGTAAAGTAATGAAAATGAATCGACAATTTCTCCTACCTCTTACTCGATACATTCGTGCCCCAAAATTTGAAAATTCTAAAAAAGTCTGAGATCCTTAGTCTCCAATTTTAGTCAATGTCTCATAGCAAAGTTAGTACATATAAAATTCTAGAGAATGTAGCCACTGAGAACTATTCAAACCTTAGACACGTAACGCGTACAATTGAAAAGTTCAGAGGACGATTAAAATCCCAATTTTTCGAATTAGCCGATGTTCGGTAGAAAAGTCAGTACGCGAAAGCTAGGGACAAAATGGCGGTCAGCGCGGTGATGAAGTAAGGTAATAAAAATAAATCGACAATTTCTCCTACCTCCTACTTGATACACTTATATCCTAAAATTTAAAGATTCCAACAAAATTTGAGATTCCTAGCCTCCGGTTTTAGTCAATGTCTCACAGGAAAGTTAGTACATATAAAATTCTAGAGAAAGTAGCCACTGAGAACTATTCAGACCTTAAACACGTAACGCATAGGATGGAAAAGTTGAGAGGACGATTAAAATCCCAATTTTTCGAATTAGCCGATGTTCGGTAGGAAAGTTAGTACACAGAAGCTTCGAATAAAATGGCGATCAGTACGGTGATAGAGTAAGGTAATGAAAATGAATCGACAATTTCTCCTACCTCCTACTTGATACACTTATATCCTAAAATTTAAAGATTCCAACAAAATTTGAGATTCCTAGCCTCCGATTTTAGTCAATGTCTCACAGGAAAGTTAGTACATATAAAATTCTAAAGAAAGTAGCCACTGAGAACTATTCAGACCTTAAACACGTAATGCATAGGATTGAAAAGTTCAGAGGACGATTAAAATCCAAGTTTTTCGAATTAGCCGATGTTCGGTAGAAAAGTCAGTACGCGAAAGCTTGGGACAAAATGGCGGCGTGAGCCGCGATGGAAATGCGCGGTTCGATTTGCCGATAGCAAAAAGGAAGGAGGCAGCGAGGCGGACACGGGAATCTCGTAGATATTTTTCCTGGCCTCTTTTATTTTCCTGTTTCGGGCCGGGGAATATCGTTGCCCCGCCAGCACGCGTGTACATTTGCGCCGGGGAAACGAGTAGCTCGGAAAGAAATAACGAGAGGCTCGGTTCCTCGCGCTCCCGCTCATTATTTTCCGAGTAAATACGCGGTAAAAAACGCGACGCGAGCGAAACAGAAGAAATTAGCTGCGGGGGTGCCTGTTCGAGGCCAACCTGGTCGGTCGCGTCGCTTGAAACTTTAAAAAGGACAGGCGAGAGGTTTCGCTAATTGGGTTCGTTCGAGGAAAAAGCTCCGGATTCTAGCTGAACGTAACTCACGCCCGGCACGTTCCCCGGGTTAGCTTCTGTCCGCTTCTGTTTCGAAGACACTGATCAGACCCGAGTTCCGCTAATTACTGTTCCTTTGAGACTCTTCCACTCTGTCCAAACGACTCTGCTCGAGTCTTCATCCTCGTTCGAGTCGGCTCGATATTATCCGGAATCGGGTCAAGTGTAGACGCAGCCTCGAGTTTCGTGCAAATTGATCCGCCTTCGTCCAGGTGTTTCGCGAATTCGACTCTAGGTCCAGGTACAGTCTAATTTCACCTAACCTTGGCTTAGACGTACTCGAATATGCATCTAATTCAGAGTTCATTCGGACCAAGCTTGTTCCAACCGAATAATTTGCGCTTAAGTAAGTACCAAAGTAGTAACCTAACGCTGTAGAGTCAATTAATTATCAGAGACCAATGTACAAGTTAATTTTAGCACTACCGGAAGGTATCCTAGCTTTGAACTCTAAGTTCAACGTAGCTTATCCCAATCTAACCTTAAATCCGAGCCAGCATCCAAATGCGAGACCTACCCCAAACCAGTCGAAGTAAATCTTGATTCGTATCTAACTCTGAAATGCATCCTACTCGGACCCTGGGTCGAGTGCAGCTTATCCTAATTCAACGTTAAATTAAAGGTCAGCTTAGTCCCACTCCGAATCAAATCCAGCCTAATTTTCGCGGGACTGAAATGAAGCTTAACCGAATCCTGGACTCCAATCCGAATCATCAGAAACCAATCTACCAGTTAATTTTGGGGGTACCGGAACGTATCCTAATTTTGAACTCTAAGTTGAACTCAGCTTATCCCAATCTAACCTTAAATTGGACTCCGAGCCAGCATTCCAAGCGCGAGACCTACTCCAAACCAGTCGAAGTAAATCCTGATTCTTATCTAACTCTGAAATGCATCCTACTCGAACCCTGGGTCAAGTGCAGCTTATCCTAATTTAACGTTAGATTAAGCTCAGCTAGCCTCCAACGAGTCTTAACTCTCTCAGAATCAAATCCAGTCTCCTAATTTTCGCGGGACTGAGATGAACCCTAATCCAATCTTGACTCTAATTTGAATCTTATTCGACGTCACTCTCATCTTGGTCTAACACCGTCTATTAAGGTTTGTAGGGGTTCTCCTCATGAAGGTTATGATGAAGTTTTGTGGTTCCTATAGTGCTATCCGGTTGGGATCTTGAAGGCTGTCTTGCTATGATAGGTAGCAGGTAGAAGGACGCAAAGGAAGGGATGCGTTTGGTCCTGAGCCTACCTAGTGGACTCGTCAGTAAGGCTTTCTAGCAGGCCCCGATTTAGACGGAGGATACTTAGTTAGTGAAGGGATTATATCGTAGAGGGATTAAATAAACGAAGGCACTGTATCCGATTTTACGCCAACTAACCTGACTGTACTTTTCAGCCCTGGGCCCAACGCATCGTGGTCATGGGAAGTGGTCCTAAAGACATAAATCAGGCCCCCATTGACTCGGGCCCTTGCCGTCACTGTGCGTGGAAAAGTGTGTTTTTCGTCAGTAGGGATTCGTCCCTGTAGTAGAATTGGAACTTGTATATATGGGAGACGTGGATGCACCGAGGACTTGCAAGAAACCTCGAACCTCCGTCCTCCATCTAGCGGTGACAGAGTGAACGTTGGTCGCTACAGGTTCAATCGGCATCCGAGCTTAATCTTAACGAGGCTGAAATAAACCTCGATCCTTATCTACTTCGAATACAAATCCTATTGTCGTCGTATCCCAATTTAACCTTAAACCATCAGCTAAACCCAAGACCTACTCTACACCTGATGCAGCCCAATTTTGATGGTCACGAAATAAATTCTAACACGCGATTAGAGCTCTGCTCTGAAGCTAGCTGAGATTTCGTTCGATCGAATCCAGATCTAGCTTAATCTAATCTAATCAAAGCCCGATTAAATCTATTCAGCCTAAGCCTCAACCCGATCCACTCCTAAGCCAAATTTAACTTCGTTTAGGCGTATTCGGAGTTAGCTGAAACCCGCGGCGAGTGATGCGTTTGACGAATTCACTGGGTACAATGAACGGAGTTCACGATTCACGGTTCAATTAAGGTCAGCGTCGTTTTAAAGCGTGCAATTTAATCGCGATATCCGTGGAACGCTTAGCGAGAACTCTGCGGTGCAACAATGGCGGCGGTATCGTAGCCATGGCTCGTCGAGGCGTAATTACAACGCGGACAATGCTTCCCTCGTGTTCCCTTCTGTGGCTGGCCACGTTCTGCTTTTCTCTCGCAGCGACTCGTTAATTAGGAAAGAAACAATTTTTAGTTTCGATCTGGTCGCGTGTGTCGCGCGCCCGGTAATTGCGGGTCGGCCTGAAGGAAGGAAAATGGCGGGAAACGCGTTCGGACGAGTGGTCCCGAGCACTCTTGGGTCTTTGCCGCGAACTTTGATCCCTTTGTCGATTGTTACTAGGTGGAACTTAATGGACCACTTGGTGGTAACCACTTTCGAGTTAACGAGAGGCGCCAAATTGCGAATATCGTCAAACGCGGGAATTAAGAATTTTCGAAATACCCAAACTTCTCAAATTTGAAAGTGGAATACCTCCAACTTGCAGCTTTCGTTGCAATTTCGAGATGTAATTAGATAAGAAAAGGGGGAAGTAGCATTGTCAGCGACAAACCTCAGCCACGCGCCATGATCCCTAAGGGGGGAACGGAATTCTACTATCTTTTTACAAGACATCGGACCCTGTCCCGGTTCACGGTCCTCCGGGATGCGGAAGGGGAAATCCCAAATGGTGAACACTTTTAATCATCCCCTGGTTCATTTCGACCAGGCAGAGAGACGATTTCCACGGTTCCGTGACCCGGTTTGCACGTTCCTCGTCCTACAACGCAACAAACACGCTCGCAGCGATTAATTTACTTGAAAACTTTCGTAATCAGACCGCGAGCGGAGTCGCTACTCGCGATAGGGCGTGACGCTTTTAATATAATTTATGTGGCTCGAGAGCAGAACGCGGGGAGAGCTTCGACAGAGAGAGGAGAGGAGAGAGGGTGCGGGTTGAACGACGTCGTTGACTCATTAACCGTTCGGTGAGAAAAAAATCGTTGAAACGGCAGTTTGCTCTGAATGGTCCAGGAGAAGGAAACTATGTCTTGGTTGGCTTTTTGCTGGTCCACGATGATTATCGACCTGCCACCACATACCGGCTGCCTGTGGTTTGGATGCCGCGGTCGCGTGTTTTTGGGACGAGATCGATATTCAAGATGGCCCCGGTCTTATTATCATTACAGAAAACATCGACCCATTTAAGATGGATTTTGGTTAATAACTATTGCTTATAGGATTTTTCAAATTTATTCTACTATGGATGTGAGATTTTATACTGATCTAGTCAAAATTCATTGTATCCATTTTTCTTCTTTTTTTTTAAAAATCGAATAACCTGTTGCTTTGTATCGAAAGCTTAGGTTTGATTACTACGATCGAATGTTTTTGGGACGAGATCGATATTCAAGATGGCCTCGGTCTTATTATCATTACAGAAAACATCGACCCATTTAAGATGGATTTTAGTTAATAACTATTGCTTATAGGATTTTTCAAATTTATTCTACTATGGATGTGAGATTGTATACTGATCTAGTAAAAATTCGTTTTTATTTTTCCTTCCTTTTTTTTTAAAGGAAAAATGACCTGTTGCCTTGTATCAACAGCTTAGGTTTGATTACTACGATCGAATGTTTTTGGGACGAGATCGATATTCAAGATGGCCTCGGTCTTATTATCATTACAGAAAACATCGACCCATTTAAGATGGATTTTAGTTAATAACTATTGCTTATAGGATTTTTCAAATTTATTCTACTATGGATGTGAGATTGTATACTGATCTAGTAAAAATTCGTTTTTATTTTTCCTTCCTTTTTTTTTAAAGGAAAAATGACCTGTTGCCTTGTATCAACAGCTTAGGTTTGATTACTACGATCGAATGTTTTTGGAACGAAATCGATATTCAAGATGGCCTCGGTCTTATTATCATTACAGAAAACATCGACCCATTTAAGATGGATTTTGGTTAATAACTATTGCTTATAGGATTTTACAAATTTGTTCTACTATGGATGTGAGATTCTATACTGATCTAGTAAAAATTCGTTGTTTTCATTTTTTCTTCTGTTTTTTTTTTTTTAAGGAAGAATGACCTGTTGCTTTGTATCGACAGCTTAGGTTTGATTGCTACGATCGAATGTTTTTGGAACGAGATCGATATTCAAGATGGCCTCGGTCTTACTATCATTACTGAAAACATCGACCCATTTAAGATGGGTTTTCGTTTGTAACTTAAACGAACTAATTCCTAGTATTTTCCATTTTGTTATAACATGATCCATGTTTATTACATGTGACTCACATGTACTCGACATAACCGGATCTTAATTACACTCGCAAATAATTTAGATATCCCCTAAAATCCCGCAGGAAATGCTTAGCTTCCTCCATAAAATTTTCAACCTCTATTTCGTATCAGGAGCGTAGCCCCAGCTTTGGCACCTGCTCCGTTCAAAATTAATCTTTATCTTTGCCTTTCATACACCTTACAAAGCACACCTGGGACACTTTTCACACATCGAGAATCGATATCACGTGGAAAGAAATCGTGTGAAAAAATTCTCGAAAATATCAAATGGCAACACACCATGTAACCTGTTATTTCAAAACGCACCAAAAATGTAAAAAAGAATAATTGTACCAAGTAATTAGCAAATGGTAACCTAGATTCACGTGAAAGGAGTTCCAGGTGTATTCTTATGTATCGAATCTCTTCGATCTCCAAGAACGCTTATCACGCGCCAAATTAATATCGCGTGATTAGTTTCGTAATATTAAGGATCCCGAGTGCGATGTTAAAATAGAGCGTTTATTTACGGTAAAAGTATACGATAGTTATAGCAGAGACGTTTATCGGAGAACCGTTTCGAACACGCGTTTATAAGTATATGTACGATGTTTCAGCGATTCGCGTCGAAGACGAACCGACTTCTCAATTTTGGTCTGTCTTGCGTCTCGTCGTGTCCTGTCCGGTGTTTTCTCCAGTTTGGTTCTGATTGGTTAGGATAAATATCAGCGGAGGAAAAGTAAAGATTTTTGATTGGACAGAGGGTGCGACGGAAGGACCTTTGGCCGAGGAGTAGGGAACTGTCAAGGAGCCGATTTTCGATGATCAATGACGTGATTTACAAGTGGTGTCCGTCCATCGCCTTGGTGGGTCTGTCGCACGTGGTCCAATCTGTCGAGTCTGGTACTTGTAAATTTTCTGAACTTTCGCATTTAGATACATGACTTAATCCGCTGAGAGGGCGGCGAGGCACGTCTAACCCTGGGCGTAACAGTCGTGATACAAAATAATAAAGTCTTTGGAATTATCGAAAATTAAAGTAAGAGTTATGCTATGAACACGCTTTCCGGGACGGAACACCGTTCCTTCCACGTCTCAAGAAATTAATAAAGAATTTCTTGGTGGAACGAAACAAAGACCCTCGACATCGTGGAACAGGCGTGCAGTATGTTTCCGCGATTCTCCGAGTAAAAATGCGCTCTGCTCGCGTATGCAACGTGCGTTTGCGCAATCATGCTTCCTCAGAGGCCTCGGTGAGAATAGGTCCGAGGTTGGCACACCGGTGAGAGGAGGTGAAAACACGGCGAGTAGCGTGCACCGATCGCCTGTTAGCATTCTATGCAGAATCGGACCGTGAAACGTGCGCAAGGTTGACGCTATCCCGCGAGGTCAATGACTGCGGGAAAAAGTCTGGGCGTGTTGGAAGCCGGTTATTTATCGGCACGGCTGTCTAATCGACGATTTCCCACACAATTTCACTGTTCAGGCTCACCTGGACTAAGCACTCAGCCTACCGTGGCTGACGTAACGCTGATCTGAGTTTATCTCAGAACGAATCTTGACGTGGTTGACCTTTGCGAAGGATAATCGGGCATTCTTCTGCACCGCCAGGTTTGGGATATTATGTATCCTTCATGAGAGATTTTAATTTTGATGTATGCGCAAGCACTCGCCTTTTGACTAGCTACGTCTACCGATGTCTGCTTCGAGTTTAGAGGCTCGAGGATTATATTTTGGTATAGAAAGATACGCAAAATGAATAAGTGTTCGTGAAACTGGTTTGTAACACTGATTTTTTTGCAAACAGAGAAACATTTTATAATATCCTATTTTTGCCATCGTGTACACGAAGTTTTAAGAAGGTTGTACAGGTTTTACAACTCTTTCTGCAAAGAAAGTATTTGTTTATAAATATTTTATTTATTATTGTAAATTATTATGCACACTGTACTTAAATTTTCGTTTACAATTTTTCAATATAACGAGTACATAATAATAATAATAATTAATAATAACTCAGTGCGCTATATTACACACAAAGAATAATAATTGTAGCAATGCGACAAAGATAGATATAGCTATATACGATTATGCTCCTACAGTGAATAAAAATAGTACCTACACACTGTGCATAAATTTTCCTTCTTAATTATTATGCCATAAAAGATTTTACACAGAATTTTCAGCGCCCTCTTTCGTTTTACAACTGGTACGAGGTACAGAAAAACTTTCAGTGCAAAGAATGTTTAATTTTTACCTCTTCCTGAAAAAAATTTCCAAAAGAAATTATGTTCAGAGCAGGAAAAAATGGTCTCTTTGGCTCCTTTGAAAAGATTTCTCGCCCACAAAGACACCGTTTCACGTAGAGACCATTATGCTCTGCATGTACACGAACTTTCATGCTCACGAAACCAAGACTCAGTAGTTCCACAAATTTCTTCTCACCCACTACATATATATACTTCGATTGGCAAATATAGGGAATAAAGATGTTGTTTAACCCTTTACACTACGCTGAAACTCGGAAAAAGCCGTGCCAAACCTGTGTGCTTGAATGGTCAGGGAAGGAGCCAAATAGTGGAGCCCGAGTGTCGGAATTTGAAACACTATATCTTACGACTGAGTGCGAAATAGCCTCATTCGAGATATTCATACTTGGCCCGAAATGTCGATCACGAGTCAGACTCGTGATATTCACGTGTGACCCAAAATGTCGATCACGAGTCAGACTCGTGATATTCATGTTTGGCCCGAAATGTCGATCACGAGTCAGACTCGTGATATCCACGTTTGGCATGAAATTAAACAACGAGCCTGACTCGTGATATTCAGTTAGTCATCGGTTTCTTGATACACAGTACAGAGCACTGAGCCAGACAACACGTGCCACACAACTCTGTCGTTATAATAAAGAAAATAAAAGTGCTTGCAAAGCTAGAACCCACTCTTCCATTTACTCTCATAACCAACATAGTCGAGCCTACTAGCTCGCATTTCATCCTTTCACTTTATCAAGCCTGGACTTAATCTCGCCTTCAGCCAGGAACACCCTGGCTGATCCAACATAACCTAAATTGCATTCGGCTTATCGCGCGTAACCTTGACTCGCGATCTAAGCCGACCCAGAGCTACCTAGTCCAACCTGCAAAAACTAGCCTGACCCCGTGTCAGCACTATCTCTATCAGGCCGGGAACTTGCAGCCCATAGACCTAGCCCTAGCTTCCTGTCGTCGTTCCGAATCGATGAAAGAGCGAGGCGTCTCGAATGGGCCTGTCTGCGTCTATGACTGCCGCCATTTCCCCGACGGCGACAGAATAATGAAAATACGCGCTGCGATCGTGCGGTCGGAAACGAGCAATTGGTCACGGTCGTTAGTAAACCGTTAGCACGGTACGTCTCTCTGTCACCGGCTGTCCCTTCGTCTCTGTCGCCGCAGTCTAGCTCGCCTGCTGCTCGCAATTTGCCGATTAATTTCCCTCGACTCCGCTCATCGGCCGAATTCTATTTTCCCGCAGCGGATCATAGGCAGCAAGCGGATGGACTAGGTGGTCGGCTGAACTCTCTCTGGTTGATGACCAACTACGTCGGCGCCATTCATCGTCTCGCGGCAGGATACGCGAATCGCGTGTACCCTCTGTTTGCGAGCCTGTTGCGTGTTCCGGGTTCTTCTTGGCGTCGACCCAAAAAGTTCCTCAGCCTCCGACTCTGCTGACACTCCTTCGGTCACAGACAGTGACTCCTGTTCCGTCGCGGAACAGAGACCGGCTCGAAAGACCCTGCGGCGGCTAAGATACTACTGTGCCTATGCCAGATGATGGGATAAACTAGGGCCGAGTATTTACCAGTCTTTCCCTTCACGAATTTAAATATTTTCTAGAAATAGATTTAGAGATTGGAAAGAGGCAGGAATGAAAAGATAAACTGTTAAGGGGTTATAACGCAAAGGAATAAGAATATAACGCAAAAGGAATGTTGCGTAGAGTTCGTCTAGAGTAATTGTAGAGAGTTGCGTTTAGTAAGATTTGAGTCGAGAATTCAGATTGAGTCCAATCCAGGCCCAAGTCCGCAGTAAATTTGGGAATTTGAAGTACTCTCCAGCATAGTAGAGACTGTATGACTCTACATTAATTATATAAAATATGGAGATAAATTTGTTAAGAGGTGTTAGAGGTTATAACGCAAAGGAGTAGTAGTCAGTGGGAACGGTGGAGAAACTGTATAGATCTTTATTAAATGGGCAAACGGTTAGAACTGGCCTGTTTTGGGCTAGATAGGTCACAAACAGTCAGTCAGTCGTTCACAGACAGTCAGGAAGTCGTTCACAAGCAGTCATTCTACAAGTACTACAAGTACGTTCTACAAGTCTTTGTGAATAATCATCCCGTTGAGTGATTATTCGCTACAAAATCAAATCGGACACAATCAGTTCAAGGTTGTGTGTCAGCTATTGTAACACCGACTCGAAGCCTAGCGAAACATTTGGTAAATTGTAACAGTACACGTTAGCTTTACACCCCAACACCCGTGCCCGTCACAACGATCTTAGAGTACAACAGATCGAGTCCGTAACACTTTCTGCTCAATTTTTTGATAGTTTCTGGTTCCTCTTTGTCATGCCCAGTTATTAGGATGCACAGTGATTGGTTATTTGGAGAAGTGTCAATTTCCCAATCGGTGGCATCCTATGTGCCCTTAAGCGTCCTTACCTCTTGATAAGGATGGAACGACACCTGAG
>NW_016911511.1:73788-115773 GCF_001483705.2 Eufriesea mexicana | reverse complement strand
ATTACTTTCATTTGTAAGTGTGCATGGAGTTATTTTCTAATTTTACTGACCTAACCTCAAAAATGCCTTTTCGTTATACATATCACTATTATTTCAAATATTTCACTCGAAACAGTATACGTGAACCTCCAATTACTTTCATTTGTAAGTGTGCATGGAGTTATTTTCTAATTTTACTGACCTAACCTCAAAAATGCCTTTTCGTTATACATATCACTATTATTTCAAATATTTCACTCGAAACAGTATACGTGAACCTCCAATTACTTTCATTTGTAAGTGTGCATGGAGTTATTTTCTAATTTTACTGACCTAACCTCAAAAATGCCTTTTCGTTGTACACATCACTATTATTTCAAATATTTCACTTGAAACTGAACACATGAAGCTTCGATTACTTTCATTTGTAAGTGTGCATGGAGTTATTTTCTAATTTTACTGACCTAACCTCAAAAATGCCTTTTCGTTATACATATCACTATTATTTCAAATATTTCACTCGAAACAGTATACGTGAACCTCCAATTACTTTCATTTGTGAGTGCACATGGAATTATTTTCTAATTTTACTGACCTAACCTCAAAAATTCCTTTTCGTTATATTATATTATATCCAATATTTCACTCGAAACTGTGCAAGTGAAGCTTCGATTACTTTCATTTGTGAGTGCACATGAAATTATTTTCTAATTTTACTAACCTAACCTCAAAAATTCCTTTTCGTTATATTATATTATATCAAATATTTCACTCGAAACTGTGTACCTGAACCTTCGATTACTTTCATTTGTGAGTGCACATGAAATTATTTTCTAATTTTACTGATCTAACCTCAAAATTCCTTTTCGTTGTATATATATCATTCTTATTTGAAATATTTCACTCGAAACAGTACACGTGAAGCTTCGATTACTTTCATCTATGAGTGTACACGGAATATCAGGCTACTCCTTCTGTCTTATGCCACTTAGCTCGTATGATCCTAGCTATCTTACCGCTGTTTCATGACACACTCGACCCCACGTTCATGATCGTGACCTTACGTTAAAGGATACGAAGACGATGGGTAAATTCGTATAAACGTGAATCATGCTCTTTACGATTATGTTCTTAAATTACAGTTATCTTCGCGTCACAGTGATAGCTGATAAAGACAGCGCCAGTAATTTCGCTAACCTGTTTGTTTAATAGCGTCGACGGGTAATATTTTCACGGCGATTGAACGACGCCTGTTGCCACTGTTTGGCAACGCAGTGCAGTTGTCTCACACTGGGTAAACGGACTGTACGTTGAACGACATAAATTATTACGAACGAATGTAGACACTTTTGCTAACACTCGTTGTACATTTTATCAGCTATGTATGCACGCGACAGTGTCTAAAATTGCACGGCGATTGTGGTTGCAGAAAGTCAGCTTGAATGTTCGGAAATGTTACTGTGTGAAGAATGTACACGTGCTGAATGATTTAGGAACACCGTGGAGTAGAGATTTGTTAATTTCCCACCAAAAAGGACATGTCTGCCGACAAGTTTATGACCATAGTAATTTTACTACCTTGTCTTTAACTTCTTGCATTATAAAACGAGCCTAATTCGTCAGTTTTTCATACCAAACCACGAAAAGATAATGGATCATACGATACTTGTGAACAAGCCTTAAGGGAGTCTTCTAGTATTTTGCTTAATTTTTTGAATATCTTTGAAAAATTATTGTTAGGAATCATTAAGACCTTCTGTTTTGAAATTAACAGGGTTTGTTCGTACGGTTTTGGACCAGTTGTGTTGCATTTTTTGTTAAGAAAGATTGAAAATGGCCGCTGTTACGAGCCGTTGTTCGGAGGACCTCTTAAAAATCCGTTATCGATGGTGTCCGTAATTCAGGCTCTTCCTGTTATCTGAAATAAAAAAACTCGACAGGATTCCGGTTAAGTATGAGTACAGCTATGACTGATACTAAAAAAGACCAAAAATATTGGTAAATAAAGAAATGGCCGCACTCCGAATGTATCTTATCGATTTTTTCATTTTCTTTTCAAATATACGAGTGTGAAAAGCATAGAAGGAATGCGAATTTTTGAATAATTCTAGTAGAGATCATAGCCACGAGTATACTGAATATTTGTGCAAAATTTCGTGCTAATCTGTTAAACACTTTTTGAGAAATCGCAGACATCGTTTTGAAAAACGCAGTTTCAAGAAATACGCGTTTAAAGTTTCACGTTTCTATAATAATATTAGCTCATCACCTCATTGCAACAACTAAAACTCCGTTATTTGTAAGGGTTCAAGTATAATATTTACGGAAAATGTTCTGGAAAATATGTACTTTAAGACAAAAAAAAAATGTCGATTCTTTTTACCTGGACAGTAGAAGACTCCCTTAAGTAACAAATATGAGATAATAACTAGATTAGAAGTATTACTACACATGAAATAATTCTATTCGTTCATTTCTCACGGAACATGTAATTTTCTCCTTTTTATTTAGCATAAAAGGTATTACCAAGCTTAGAAAAATATAAGAAAACTTCAAAGTGTTAGATCTGTATAGCGAAAAAATCATCGAATGCAAAAGAAGAAACCTAAGTTATCTGGAATAAAATATTTGCACTATTGTTTTAAGATACCTTTGAATGAAAGGGAAAATCTTCCTTCGATTCGTACTGTGCGAAGAGCTATACCTTACCACTGTGCTTTTAGTCGTTCTTAGGGCCAGTTTCCATTTCTGACGAATCCTTTCGACGTTCTAAAGTCACATATACTAAAAATTGGTAAATTATAATATCAACCACATGATTGTATTACCATTAGCCTGTCACCTCATTCACACACCTATAACTCCATAGGTTCGTAAGATTTCGAGTCTATATTTCGTAGGTTTTACTTTTATACTAGGTTGATTACACTTAGGTATGCACTTGTTTGCTTACATGCACACACTCGTACCTTCATACGTGAATTGTGTATATGCTAGTTTAGGATATTACCGATTTACATTTGACTATATCTATTTTAAGTACATACGTATTTCCCCACAAATACGAAGCCTAGAATTTTCAAACATCTATGAATGTCATGGTACATTTTATAAGCTCGAAGCTCGAGGAAGCTTTTTCGATGGAAATTGAGATTGGAAGTCTCGAGGGTCTCGATAACTTTTTCCCTAAAACAGAGTCTATTCGAAAACAGGAAGAAACAGCGAGTGAATGAGCCCCTGGAATCGATTCTCTTATAGAGGAAGTGCTGTAGATGTAGTAGAGACTGCGAACTCTGTCAAGATTCGAGATTCGAAACTTCCAAGACTTGAGTTCCGAAAGTTTCAAACTTCGAACCTTCATAGCCTTGAAAGCTTCGAATTATTTGAGATTGTCTCTGACCTCTGCTGTCAAGTTTTTGAAAGAATGAATTTGTTAGATACCTAGAACCGAATGTCCCAAGTCAAGTGGGAGACTGGTTTTCCTTAATGTTAGTGTCCCTTGATTCGTTGACACTCGTTGTTACATGACCACCACTTGGGTAGACCTTAGAAAGGATCGATAAATCAGGTTTGAGACGATAGACATAAAGACCCAAATTATTTAAACATTCACCATCATCGAAAGACGTCGAAACTAATACACACCTACGACATTATTCACAATTAATAGAAAGATACACATTCATCATTTACATTTCACTCTAAGAAGTTAGAATACATACGAATTTATAAAACACTGAATTAGGAGAACTCCGAATGGGAGTTCTCCCTCAAATCCAAAGAAGTCAAGAGAAACCATAATAACCAGGGAGTTCTCTCTTAACTCTTTGGGGCACAGGATTTCAGATAATAAAATAGACCCATGTTGCATAGAAATTTTATTGCGTTTTAAATGAAACGAAATTGGTATATTTTTACTAATAATGGAATCGCATAATGTAAAATCATAAAACCAGGAAAAGAAGATTGTCGCGATAAACCTTCCGCTTGCAACAGTCGATGAACCTGTACTGGCATGTTGAATGTTGCCAACACGAGCGAATACATTTATAACATTTGTCGAAGGTATTACCATCTGCTTTACGTAAATAAGACGAAATATAAACCTATGCGCATGCAGCTATTGCAATATTTCGAGGTGGGACTAAAAATGTCTCACCATGCATTACTGTGCACCAAAAAGTGGGACACTTTTAATCTCAGCGTATCCTAAATAGTTAAAGCGCCATAATGGTTTGCATTCGCTTAATTCTCGTTAAACGAATACTTTTTCACAAATTTAAAATAATTCGCGAAGATTTGAGGCTGTTAAATACGAATATTTGGTTTTGCATCTTTGTCCCGCCCGACGCAGTCGGGCGCCATGTCTAGTTAGGTTCAGATGGCGCGCGTGAGTTCCGTGTTCAGCGTGTCCCAAAGATTTAGTACTAAACCTATTATGATCAGTCCAATGGCCCATAAATGGAAAATTGAAAGAAGGCAAATTTCAAAGAAAATGGAATAAATTAAGGTACTGTAAATTTGATAATACCTATGTTAAAGGAAAAATTGAGAAGTTAAATATGAGCAGAGAGAGAACGTTGAATGCAGAATTTTCAATTTAAATACCTAGAAACGGTTATTTAGGCTATGGTTGGTTTAGTGTTAAATCCAAAGAAGTCAAGACAAACGTCTCGTCCAGGGAATTCTCCCTTAATACTAAACCTATTATGATTGGTCCAATGGTCCATAAATGGAAAATTGAAAGAAGACAAATTTCAAAGAAAATGGAATAAATTAAGGTATTGGAAATTTCATAATACCTATATTAAAGGAAAAATCGAGAAGTCAAATATCAGCAGGGAGAGAACGTTGAATGCAGAATTTTCAATTTAAATACCTAAAAACGGGTATTTAGGTTGTGATAGGTTTAGTGTTAAATCCAAAGGAGTCAAAAAAACTATCACGACCATGGAGTTCTACCTCAAATCTAAAGCAGTCAACCCATAACATCAAATTCAGCGTCAGAGAACAGTCGCATATCAGAACTCTTTCGTTCAACCCTAACCAGGTCTAGTTCGATTAACGTTTTATCGTGTCATTTAGCTCAACAAAATCTAGGCCCAAATGGTAGGTGTCAACACGCATTAAACAGACCAAACTGATGCTAGAAAACAGCCAAAACTTCAATAACTAAACTGCTTCGTAACAGAGATTAGAAAAATCGTGAGCAACTCTCTTGGCGTACTGATAGGAACTAAAACTCAATCATGATCGTAACTGGTAAAACATCATTCCGTGATATTTACATTTGGCTCGATTTGCTGTTCACGAGTCTGGCTCGTGGTATTCATGTTTGGACCAAAATCTTCATCACGAGCCAGACTCGTTTAAGTACGACAAGGGGTTAAAGTAGAGTAGGTTGCATCCTTGCAACCCTGCAAAACTCCGAATGTGAGAGTTGCAGGGTTCGGTACGCGACAGAATGAATGAACGAATGAATGAATGAATGAGTGAATAAATGAATGAACCGATGAATGTTTCTTTATGTCAGCCTTTAGCCTAGAAATAGGTCTTGGTCCTTACATTCTTATTTACATTTCGTGTTTTCCTTTAACATACTAATATTGCAATAAAATTTTAACCTAACTCTATTCTTCAGTTGTATGACCTTAGTTCCAAAATTCACACACGAGGTAACCTTGACAGAAAACAAACAAACTTTCATTATTTTAAAAATGTTATTCAGCAATGAAGATGTGTCATTCTTTCACGTAGAACTCCATTTTTAACAACCCTGAACTGTCAACTGTCACTCTGTCTTTTTTGTTCGGTTGGCAATACTATGCAGCACAAATGGCGTAAAATTCGTATCTTGCGCGAATTTTGCAACGTCCTATACAAATACGTTAATATGAAATAATACCATAAACAAGACTTGACAATGCATCACTGTGTTTCTCTTTGGTTTTGTCTTTTCTTGCGCCTTAGATTGGTTCCTATATTTCACTGTCTGTATCTTCTTTTTCTTTCTTTCCCTTTCTCTTTTTCTCAGTAGAAGTTACTGCTTCTGCCTCCCCCTCTTCTTCCAGGACCCTCTCTATACCGAGATTGGTTTCTTCCATTTCTCTGTACTTTCTTCAGTGTGCTGCCAAATTTATGAATTTATCGAATATACTGCACAAATGTGCCTGTGTTAAATGTATTATAAATTAATAGAATAAATCACGAAGAAGCTGCAAAGTCGATATGACGATTCTTCGTTGTTTTAACCAATTCAAAATATTTTACGACTCAATTTGTGTTTCGTCCGAATCTTCTTGTGAAACAGGAAGAATTCAGGCGAAGGTTTACGTTGTTTTAAGAACGTAAACTATTTTTCTGATTTTACAATAATTTAATTACAAAGTATATTTACAAAGAGTTTACAAGATGTCTTGATGAGAGTCAGCGATATGCGTAAGATAGTCTATGTTGACTGTGTCGTTTTTTCGTTTGGAATGTGTCTGTCTTCTTGACTTTGTGTATTTTATAGGTTAGTACGTTGCTGTTATTGGCTGTCGAGGTGTCTAAGTGGTGGGTGTGTTTTTTCTCCTATTGGCGGCGTGCTCGTTGGAGGGATGTGCATGGAGTTCGGAGCTGGTAGGCGGAAGTGGAAGTTTAAACAAATTGTTAATTTGTTTCTAGGGGTTTGGGAAATTTTAATCTTTTTACGGGGGTTGACTCGAGGGTTAGTTTCGGAGGTCGAGGTGTCCGCGAATCGTGGAACGCTGATTGTAAAAGAGTAAACCATCGTCCCTTCGATTCGGGTCCTTTGTTCCTAAGGGTAAGTGTGGAAATAGGGATGAGGTACAGGTCTTTCAAAGGAAGGCGAAGGTTTAATTAAATCCGGCTAATTGTGTATTAGTTTATGAAGGTTACGATCTTACTAGGATTGACTGGAATGGTGTTTTAGGAGATTTGGGGGTCCGCGAGCCGTGGGACGCTGGTCGTAAAGAGGTAGCCGTTGTCTCCTCGACTCGGGGCTTCCATCTTCGAGGTGAATGTATGGAATGATATATAAGGTTTAGGTTTTTTCAATGGAGGTAGAGGTTCAAAGGATACGAGTTAATTATCTATTTGCTTATGGACGATTCGCGTCTTCATTCCGGATTAGATGGGGTGACGGTTTGGGTGTTGCAAGGGTCTGTGAATTGAGAATGAGTGTAGGGTATGAACAATTTGACTCACATCCGTCAAAATAGGTATAGTGCATATGGATTTTTGGAACTAAGGATTGGGGAGGGGAAGGAATTAGTATTTGTATACATTTTATAATTCTATGAAAAACCAGCCTATGTTTTAAAAAAAAGTTATTTAAATTTTTCTATACAAATATAGAAAAATCGCAATAACAATTAAAAATAAATAAAATCGTAAATGAGTCAAATTGACTCGCTCCGGTAATCTAGTGTTAAAATACAGTCGACTATTTTATCTATTAAAATTAAAAACCCAATTGCAAATTTCAATACTGTAACAACACGCATTTTTATCTTCGCGTGGGATCAGTTTTACAGTGTCCTGCCTTACCCACCGTGTGTGTATTTCAAATTCGTTGGTGCACACCAGCTCGAATTTGGCTCTGCTACGTTTTTCGAGACTTTTGATTTAATGTTATTCGGAATAAAAGAAAACGATGGAATAAATATTTGATATTTTTTGGGGATCGAGAAACGCTCGATAGAAAGATGAGATCGGCGATACGATGGAATTCCGATAATCCGACATGTTGGAGACCTGGACAGTATTGGATTATCGGAATATACCCGTAACGCGATAAAAACCAGGGTGAAGAAGCTAAGAAACAGCTATGGTTAACATAACGACGCAATTTATTCGTCAACTGTCCGAATTCGACGCCACTGTTCGATTCATGCCGCGGCGATTTCTTTATCTGAGCGAAATATGATTCACGGTGGTTATCATTGGAACCTTTGCATATCTGATTTATGATGCACATCCTCGTATTTCAATGTTATATTGTACAGTGTGGGTGGTTATTTTGCACGGATATTTCTCTTAAGAATATTTTACTTAATTATTATCTAATAATAAAATTTTAATCCTTTGCACTCCTTTGTCGAGTTATACTCGATATTTTTTGAATTTTTCTTTACTCAACAAGAAAAGAAAAAATAAATAAGAAAAATAATTGGGAGTGCAAGAGGTGAAATAATTACACGTTTGCTTGGTGCCTTTTTCGGTAATTATTGTATCAGAAATTATTATAGTAATTGCTCCAGTGACTCGTTTCACGCCTTCGCTTATTTTTTAGTTTTAAATAAATATAAATCGTGCGAAAAGCTCGAACTAGCATAGCTAGTGCATGAATAAAGAAGATTGTAAGAATAGAAACATTTTAGCCTTAAAAGCTCAACCATACTCTTTATACTATGTATTATTTTTATGTATATATATTTTTTAGTATTATTTGTGTTATTTGTTTATTGTACTATGTCTTCTTCGCGTATTATATTTTTAACGTTTTCTTTACTCTCCCTGTTTGACAATTATTTTTCTGTCACTGTGTATATGGAATTTTTCTCTTTAAAATAAATAAGTAAATTTAAAGTTTTGAATAAATAACTAAGTGCAATTATTGGTCTAACTATGAATTCCGGTTATGAATAACTATGAATGTGTCTAATCAGAACTGGTTTCTCGATTGACTACTCAATATTGTGTTTATATTTTACAAGATTTTACAGAGAAGTATTCGTTGTGTATTAAAAATAATTATAGTCACGCGAAGTTGCGTGCTCGTTGTATATTGAAATTAATTGTTAGTTGCCGAATGTCGATAATTTTTCTGTCTACGAAAGGTGATTATAGTCACTTAACCTTAAACTCTCATAATATGCTAAAGGTGACTATAGTAACTTAACGTCAAGCACTCACTATGAACTGAAGGCGACTATAATTATTTGAGGTCAAGGTTCGCTCTGTACCAAGAGTATTTATGCTCACCCAAGGTCAACGTTGACCCATTTACTGTATACTACACGTGACTATAGCAACTTAACATCAAGTACTTGCTATATACTGAATGTGACTATTGCAATTTAACGTCAAGTACTCGCTATATACTTAAGACGACTATACTTATACACTGACAGGCAATCACTGTGTATTAAGATTGATTATGTTCATCCAAAATCAACGTTGACTAATTACTATATATTAAACGTGACTATAGAAACTTAATGTAAAGTACTTGCTGTATACTAAATGTGACTGTCAAGCACTCATTGTATACTAAAGGCGACTATAATTATTTAACGTGAGAGTTCACTGTGTACTAAAAGTGATTATACTCACTCAAGGTCAACATTGACTACGTATTATATACTAAACGCGTGTATAGCAAATTAACGTCAAGTTTTCACTGTACGCTAAATGTGACTGTCAAGCACTCGTTGGATACTAAAGGCGACTATAGTTATTTAACGTTAGAGTTTACTGTGTACTAAGAGTGATTATGCTCACTCAAGGTCAACGTTGATTACTTACTGTATACTAAACGTGACTATAGCAACTTAACGTCAAGTACTTGCTATATACTAAATGTGAATATAGTGATTTAACATCAAGTACTAGCTATATACTGAAGACGACTATACTTATCCAATGTTGAGCATTCACTGCCTATTAAGATTGATTATGCTCACTCAAGGTCAACTTTGACTACTTACCGTCTACTAAACGTGACTATAGCGACTTAACGTCAAGTACTCGCTGTGTACTAAACCTGACTATAGTAACTTAACGTCAAGTACTCGCTGTATATTAAGGAAGACTATAGTTATTTAACGTCAGCGTTCCCTGTGTACTAAGAGTGACTATGCTTACCTAAGGTCAACGTCAACTACCTACTGTATACTAAAGATGATTGCAGTTATCGAATGTCGAGTGCTCGCGTGAGAAGACTGTACCAAATGACCATAATCGCGAAATATCGAGTGATGGTACTCGACCAAAGTTCACTATTCAGGAAATATTATTTACCGTCTTGCTGATGGTCATTTATAGCCAATCATAGCGGAGTGCACGGTGTATACCAGGGACGAAAACATTCATCCGTCGAAATATCTCATTAATCCACAACTCTATTATTAATTTGATTACCTGTCTTGTTCAATTGAAATTTAATTACTGTGATACGTGTCTGTTTATAGTTGCCTGCATATTAATCCAATATCCCATAACACAGTGGCAATTAATTAAATGTAAAAGAAGGGTCAAAAACAGACAGCAATTAGACCTGGAATTATCATTCAAATGTACCATCGTATTTTCGAACTTCGAATATGGTCATGATCGAGGTCACGTGTGACGAATGATCACATTTTCTTTTCGTTGCTGAGGAATTATTCGACACATTGGTAACTAACTATCGTTCACGTAGAATCCTCGAATTCAGGTGATATGTTTGTTGTGCGAAGGCAGTCGAGGGTAATTTATGGTGGATGCCTTCTGTCAGAATTGTTAGAGGGGTTATTACGCATGGAATAGTAGTCAGTGGAAAACTGTGGAAAAACTGTGTAGATCTTTATTCAACGGACGAATGGTTAGAACTGAACTGTTCAGGGCCTCGCAGATCAAAAGTCGTCTCCAGAAGACTGGTGACAAAAGACAGAACGTAGTTTGAGAAAGAATGTAGTTTGCTTCACTATTGAATTTTACCATAACAAGGATGCTCTACCAATTTGAGATACTGAGTACCTTAGGTGTGCAATGAAGGACACTGTTGCATCCCGAACGCTGCAACTCTCAGGGTTGTAAGGCTCGTTTACACGGATGCAGCCTACTCTAAATTAATAGAGCTAGGTCTGGTTATGGTGGTTGAAGTACAGAGAGTTCTGATGTACGACTGTCTCCTGCGCCGAGTTGATGATGGGTCCTGGATGATAGTCTAGTCGTGATGATTGTCCGTTTTCCGTGAGATTTTTAGGAGAACTCTCTCGTGACTGCTGTCTCGATGGTTTTATAAGTTTTGTCACTCGACTGATTGTCGGTGTAAGATGTAACAGGTAGATGTGTGTCATTCTATTGGCTGTGAACAACACTGGGGATGTGTGATAGCTTCGACGTTCTTCTGTGGTGGTGGAAGTTTAAATAATTTTGGTCCTTGTGCCTATCGTCTCAAGGGTGATAATATTGGTCCTTGCTAAGCTTTATCCAAGTGGTGACTAGGTGATGAAGAGTATACAAGTCAAGAGACGCTGGCAATAGGCATATAAACAGTCCTCCACTTGACCTGGGACATTGCGGTCCTAGCCATTGGCAACAAAAGCAAATTATAAATCAATATTTTCTAGAAGCAAATGGAAAAGTTATTTTGGGTAGCAAAATTAAGTTGCGTGGTCCCTGCGGGGACGTGATGCGTAGGTTAAGAAAAGCATAAAGGCAGGCCTTGATGAGCAAAATAGAGTCCTTAGAAATTAATCGTGACCAGCACGAGCGTGAGCGTGAAATGCTTAAACGTTCAAAAATGGCGAAGAATTTAACACCAAAAATTAGCACCTTTTGATCCTAGTCGGGGCCGATCCCTGAGAACCATGGCACTTAATGTGTCAAATTAGAGTGCGTCTCTGTGTGTTTTCGTTACGTTGGTGTTCTTTTCCTAAATTTAATTCTTTTCTTTTCTTTTCCTAAATTTAATTAATTAAATTAGTTTTATGAGTTCTGAATTTGTGTTATTCTGTTCTTGTTAAAGAACAGTTTTGCAAATTTTCGGTGACTCAAAGTCAGTTTTTGCCATCCTGCATTATTAACTATCGAAAGAGGGTTATAGGGTGCCTTTCAAAAAAATATCGATGACCTGAAATTCTCGTAAACAAATGATCTTATTGGATATTACATTTGTATATGTATGCGAGCTGGTGTGTTTTGTGTATGTGTGTGCTGATGCCGTGTGCGGCATAAGCCAAAGGATGTTTCAGTCGTCAGTCCTCAGTCGTCTGTTGGTCGCCGTGGGGAGATAAGGTTGTGCACGTGGTGCTAAGATTGGAAATGTAGAATATAAAATATATTAAGTATTAAATAAACTGTAGTATAAATAGTATTATATGGTGAATATTTATTAATTAGAAACATAGAGTTTATTCTTTCAGATCTTGAAAAAGTACCATTGCCAGCATCATATCTCCCCCTTCAAACAGTGCAACTTCATCCCCAAGAGTTTTTTCACAGTGTGCATAAATAAGGGAGATACTTAGTCCCATTTAAATGTCCCACCCTGTATATATCACAATAATACAGCATTTGGTTATAAGTGCATATGAAAATTCGACATTTTTCCTGTTTAATATTATATCACTAGCAAATATCACTAGCAGAAATGGCGTTTTCTTGGTTCCTCTTGTCCACCCTGTCCGTTGCAGTCTTCCACTCCTAACCGGAAGCGAGGAGAAGAAACTTGATTATTTCCCGTGACAGATTTCGCGCTGGGACTAATTACGCGAAGCTGGCGAAGCAAGTGGCGAGGGCTAAAAGTAGCCGTGCTGCAATCCTTCATTCCGATGAAAATAATACCAACCCTCGTGAACTCTCTCTAGCATTTTCAAACATGCAAATCTCTTTTGCTAAAACTTATTATTATTATTATAATCATTCGGTTATGCCACCAAGAGTACGTTATCCGTGTGCTAATAGACAATTTCACGCTTATTTTTAAGCAATTTATTCGCTGACCATTCCAGGCTAATTTAAATAAAATAATAAATTTAATAATAATATTTATTAATTTAGTTTTATTTCCGGTTGGATACTTATTTTTAATCAATTTATTTGCTGATCATTGGAGACTAATTTAAATAAAATAATAAATTTAACGATGATATTCGCTAATAATTTTTTCCCGAATTTTTATTTCCGATTGGAGTCGTATATTAAATTACTGAACATTTTTAATAGCTACGCCGTTCGAGTGGAATGCAGAGGAAAATGTCTATTAGACGAAATAAAAGGAAACTAACGTCGGAATCTCGATTACGACTCATGCTTGATAACTCGCGATACGTTTATGTTATGGCCCGTAATTATAAATTTTTCCGAGGAAAATGACACACACTTTCGGGGCAAGGTAATTGAAGCGATTGTTAGACGATAGCTAGTGGAAGTGCTACTACAGGCATAGTAACAGCTGAGAACATCATGTACGAGACTGCTTGTAAGTCGTAATTAACTTAATAACAGCCAAATGACGTTTACTCTTATTAACTGATTGTACTATACAAGGGAGCTAAATTATACTAATTTCAGTTTCAGGAACCTTATCACGAATCTATGTTAATAACCATTTTTCTTCAAAATCAACAAAATTCCAGTCGTACAAATCTATACGATATATATATACCGGGTGTTACAAATGAAACCTTACATACGATGGAATATGTATAACAATAATTGAGAATAATGTACAATAATAATTGTATATCGTCAATAGGTCGTCCTCAATTGGCCACGGTTAATGACGAACCAAATTTCTTGAGGAAGGTTGTGGTTATAGTGCACTGTATTTTACGTAGTAGTTTCGGATAACTCTTCTGAACTCTTCGAATGTTATTGACTGACTGACTGGTACTGACCTAACTGACTTGTGCGATGCACGATCTTTCGGAGCCCATGGTTTCCAAAGGGAAATCGTTTTTCCTATTGGTCTTTGAGAGGACCGAGTGTGGGCCCTCGGTCCGCGAATCAGATGCCCCCAAAGAAGGGAGGAACGTCTTCCCCGACAAGGTCTGCTGGTCGAGGAAGCTTCTCCCTCAAAGGGGGTTGCGGTGGGTCACCCGCACATTCGTGACCCTTTCTACGGTACCCGTTACTTTATGGCTCCGAAAGTCGCGACATCGCACATGGCCTGGTCCCTTTCTTTGCAGGCCTATCGTCAGCCAAATCCTAAGTGCTGTTGCCTGCTTTCTAACATTAATGGCTAAAGAATGCCTCGTGTCCGGTGACCCGAGGGAAATAAAGAATTGTTTGAAAATGCATTGAAAATGAAGATAGAAAGGACACGGAACTTGAACTAAAACAGCAATTAGAATCTGGCTGTCAGAAGACCCTAACGGTCTTCTGGGTCTATTCTAAACAAAGGGCCGAATGAAATACCGGCACGACATTCCAAGACTTAACAATAATAACACTATAAAATAACAATATCTACTATAATACAGGTAGCCCTCTTACAACACGGTTTCGCTATAACACGATTCATAAATTGCGGGAACCCTCCTACAACACGGAAATCCTATAACACGGTTTCGCTCTAACACGATAAGAAAATTGCGAAAACCTTTATACAACACTGTACTTCTACAGCCGCGGCGAGGCTTGCATCGTTATTTTCTGAATCGTCAGAAAATAAAATTGGTGGCATATTAGAACTTGCTAAATCAATCGGAGGCGAAGGTTTTGTGCATATGGCTATTGAGGACGTTCAAGATTTATTAGTGGAAGAAAAAGTTGACGAAGCGGATTTGATGGAAATGGCATTCGAAGCTGTAAATCAAATTGATTCTGAGGACACTAGTACTGATGAAAATTGTGCAGTTAATAATTTAACATTAAAAAAATTACAAGAAGGCCTAAGCTTAACTGGAAATCTCGAGCCATTTTTCTCGAATGCAGATCCATCCGCTGAAAGAAGCCGAAAATTCAAACGGGAGCTGCAAAACTGTCTAGCTACATACCGAGAAATTTACAATGACCTGGTAAGAACCAGCAAGCAAAGTAAAATTACAGAATTTTTTAAGAGGGAAGAAGATGCAAGAATTTTAAATGAAGAAAAAAGTTCTGAAAGTGTAGGCGATATCATTCCACCGAAAAAACGTTCTCGGTTCATTATACTGAGCAGTGACGACGAAGAAATTTATTAAATTAAAGTTGCGTTAAATTAAAATAATATTTTTTCTTCTTTTTGATTTGTTTTGTGTTGTACATACATTTATATTTTTAATAAAAATTAAAATGTTTATGTAGAATTAAAAAAACATTTTGGTTTTTAATAAGTTTTCGGAACGTAACTCCCCATTTGTATTGGCTCTGGGTCTCGTACAACACGGTTTCATACAACACGGCATTTTCTAGGAACCTATCTACCGTGTTATAGGAGATTTACCTGTATTTCAAAGCTCACTACAGTCATACTTTTCTACGGATCGTAAATAAAATTTTCTAAAGTATTATTCGTCCTGTAAGTGGATAACTAAAAAAAATTGAATACATAAATGAACCTAAAATTGTATAATTATATAAAAATTATACAATAATTACAGCCAAAAATCGCGAGAACCGATCGAAATTTAGAAAAAATAGCCGATGAAAGTCAAACGACGCAATAACCGTTCGCGGCCTGTCACATTCGGCACTATCTTTCATAACCGATCGGTTAAAATCGGGGAAAAACCGGCAAACTAATTAAAACACAGATCACCCCACGCAATTAAATTGGAAAATCGTGAAAATCTGAGGAAATTCGGAAAATATAAGCGATGAAATTCAAACGACGCAATAACTTTTCGCGGCCTGTCACATTCGGCACTATCTTTCATAACCGATCGGTTAAAATCGGGGAAAAACCGGCAAACTAATTAAAACACAGATCACCCCACGCAATTAAATTGGAAAATCGTGAAAATCAGAAGAAATTCGGAAAATATAAGCGATGAAATTCAAACGACGCAAAAACTTTTCGCGGCCCGTCACATTCGCCACTATCTTTCATAAACGATCGGCTAAAACCCGGAAAAAACTGGCAAACTAATTAAAACACAGAGCACTGCACGCAATTAGGTCCGAAAATCCTGAAAATCTGAACACATTCGTAAGATATAAGCGATGAAAGTCAAACGACGTAATAGATTTCCACGGCCTGTCACATTCGCCACTATCTTTCATAAACGACCGGTTAAAATCGGGGGGAAACCGGCAATCTAATTAAAACATAGATCACTCCACGCAATTAAATTGGAAAATCGTGAAAATCTGGAGAAATTCGGAAAATATAAGCGATGAAACTCAAACGACGCAAAAACTTTTCGCGGCCTGTCACATTCGCCACTATCTTTCATAAACGATCGGTTAAAATCGGGAAAAAACCGGCAAACTAATTAAAACACAGAGCACTTCATGCAGTTAGGTTGGAAAATTGTGAAAATCTGAAGAAATTCGGAAAATATAAGCGATGAAAGTCAAACGACGCAATAGCTTTTCGCAGCCTGTCACATTCGCCACTATCTTTCATAAACGACCGGTTAAAATCGGGGGAAAACCGGCAATCTAATTAAAACATAGATCACTCCACGTAATTGAATAGGAAAATCGTGAAAATCTGAAGAAATTCGGAAAATATAAGCGATGAAACTCAAACGACGCAAAAACTTTTCGCGGCCTGTCACATTCGGCTTAAAATCGGAAAAAAGACGGCAAACTAATTAAAACACAGAGCACTTCACGCAATTAGGTTGGAAAATCGTGAAAATCTGAAGAGGTTCGGAAGATATAAGCGATGAAAGTCAAACGACGCAAAAACTTTTCGCGGCCTGTCACATTCGCCACTATCTTTCATAAACGATCGGTTAAAATCGGAAAAAAGAAGGCAAACTAATTAAAACACAGAGCACTTCACGCAGTTAGGTTGGAAAATTGTGAAAATCTGAAAAGATTCGGAAGATATAAGCGATGAAAGTCAAACGACGCAAAAGCTTTTCGCAGCCTGTCACATTCGCCACTATCTTTCATAAACGATCGGTTAAAATCGGAAAAAAGACGGCAAACTAATTAAAACACAGAGCACTTCACGCAATTAGGTTGGAAAATTGTGAAAATCTGAAAAGATTCGGAAGATATAAGCGATGAAAGTCAAACGACGAATCCGATTTCCGCGACCTGTCACATTCGGTACTATCTTTCATACACAATTCGTCGAAATGTGGAAAAAACTGGCAAACTAATTAAAGCAGTCTATTGCACGCAAGTAGGGCCGAAAATCAGCAGGGGCAGTCGAGATTTAGAAAATATAAACGAAGAAATTGAAAACTATGCAATAATTTTTCGTGATTTCTCCCTATCAAAATTGAAGGAGAATAGGCAAAACAATTAAAGGCAAGTACTTCAATGTCTAAGATAAGTCGGTAATGTGTTAAAAGTATTGTGTCGTCTAAGTACTGTATTGGAATATATGCCGAAGGTATAGAAATAGGTAGACACCGGATCGGAGATGTTGCTTTATAAACCGACGAGGCTCAACTGACGGTTAATGTAACGGTTTTAGATGACGGTTATAACGGTTTCTTTTTTGTCGCTACCACGTGACCGAACTCTCTAGAAAAATCCTTGGACTTCGCACTTCCCTTCGCTTGGCAACCACTTACACGCGCCTATGACATATATATGTAGCAAGCTAACTATTCTTCCCTTACCTAACGGTCAAGATTCGATGGCACGTGCCACAGTCACAGCGAAGTCACACAGTCGCACGTCGAGCGATATCGTCCGAATACGGGGAAGAACACATGCAACTGACGAGTCTCAACTTGGCTGGGTAGAAAAACATTGACGGGTATTTATGGTAACCGATCGAATTTCATGCGAACGCGGCGAGGAATAACGCTCGACTGAAACACGGAAACGTTGTCGAAGATTAACCTTGAGCCTGACCAGTGATATTTTCGTTTGGTCCTATGGCTAGGCTATTCGCTTTCTCTCTCTCCCTCTTTCTCTCTCTTTCTCTCTCTCTCCCTCGCAATACTCGTGTTTTGCCTGATTTCCTTACCACATCTTTCTCGTTGGTGATACTCGTGTTTAGGCCGATTTCTTTACCACCGCTCTGTCTTTTATTTTTATTATTTTTATTACTTTTAAGAATTTTGTTTTCTTTCTGATACTATTTGACAATTATTTGGTATGCAGTAATATAATTGGAAATAAATATTTACGTGTAGAAATGAAACAATGATCGATGTGATTTTAAGTAGCGAGAAATAAAGAAGAAAAAATGCAAAAAAATAGCGATTGATTAACGTTATAATTAACACGTATACAAAGCGAAATTATATGGATTCTACTGTCGACGTTTTATTTATATTATATTTTATTAGTACACAGTATTGTCATACCTTTTAACACATTTGCCAGTAATATATAGCCGTGTTACAAATTTTGTTAATATATATATATTTCATTCTGTAATGTATTTTTTAATGTTACACGGTAATACCATAAATTCTGTTAATATATGATATTTTAACTTTTAATATTCTTTTTGTTTCTAATATTGTAATAAATTATTTTACATTACATAGTAATATATAATACAATATGAAAAAATGTGTACAAAAAATATATACAATATAAAATATTCGACCTACCTTATATAATTGTATGTAATAATACATTCTATAATACTAAAATTGGGTGTTATTGTATTTTATCGTGTTATTGTTATATTATTTCATTGTTATTTTATAGTATTATAGTAGGTATTCTTATTTTATAGTGTTATTATTATTGTACATTATTCTCAATTATTGTTATATGTTATGTTCCATCGTATGTAAGATTTCATTTGTAACACCCGGTATATCGTATCTATTTGTACGACAGGAATTTTGTCGATTTTGAAGAAAAATGGTTGTTAACATAGATTCGTGATAAGGTGTATATTAGAAATAAGTATATGCTAAAAATAGTATATAATAATAGTATGTAATAATATAAAATACTTAAATGTAATATTATATTTTATTATACTATTCTTAATTATTATTATAAATATATTCCTCCCTTCCCGGTCGTACTACCGTTGCTAGGACACCCTGTATATAAATATCTGAACTTTTTGTTGCTTATGTACAGTTAATATACGAACACTTTTGTGATATACATATTACGTCTTTCCTTCATTGTATGAAATATTTTTCAAAAACAATCTTAGATTTTCATACTAAAATCATAACTATTTATCAAAGATGGCGTTGTAATCACTAGTATTCTATTTAGAAGCTTTTTCACAGAATTTTCGATAGTGCTGATTAGATTTCTGCGAAATTTTAATTTGTTTAATCGGGGCTTTAATTATTTATCGAAGATGGCGTTGCGATCGCTAGAACTCCACTTAGAAATATACTCAGAGAATTTTCGATAGTGTTAATTAGATTTTTGCGAAATTTTAATTTGTTTAATCGGGGCTTTAATTATTTATCGAAGATGGCGTTGCGATCGCTAGAACTCCACTTAGAAATATACTCAGAGAATTTTCGATAGTGTTAATTAGATTTTTGCGAAATTTTAATTTGTTTAATACGGACTTTAATTATTTATCGAAGATGGCATTGCGATCGCTACTATTCCGTTTAGAACTGTACTCAGAGAACTTTCGATAGCGCTAATTAGATTTCTGCGAAATTTTAATTTGTTTAATCGGGGCTTTAATTATTTATCGAAGATGGCGTTGCGATCGCTAGAACTCCACTTAGAAATATACTCAGAGAATTTTCGATAGTGTTAATTAGATTTTTGCGTTTTTTAGTGCAATTCTTTGCTCTCATTCTTCCTAGCCGATTTGAATTATTTTCATAGCACACTTTGCAAAATCGCCTTACATTTCGCACACTTCCAGGTTTCTTTTTAAATTCGCGACGACGTTTTTTCTGTACGTAATTGCTCGATGAAATGCAATCTTCGTGATCGGAACATTTCGCTAAATACATCGCTAACTTCATCCTAAAATCGGGAATTGAAATATTTTTTCGAGTTGCTTTTTAAACAATTGATAATGGCAAAAATGGTCTACAGCGCCGCGGGGGTTACCGGTGACCTCCACCACGAAAAATACATTAAACGCGATTATACGACTCACCTTATCTGTTGTAAATAATATTTCAACATAATATGCATCGTATGATAAAATATTCATGTTGGCGCCATGGGCGAACCACGTAAAATGCGCGTGGCAGTCAACGTATTAAATAAAAAGAAGCAATTCACACCCCACAAAAGCAACCCTCGTGCTTCTAGTTGAGTCACTTCGTCGGCCATCTCGAGCTAGTTAGAAAGTACGTTCCCTTGCTTTCTTCTGCGTTTCTTGGTGTACGGAAAGCAAATTTTAATCTTCGTGTTCTCGCTCGAAACACACGCGAAAAATAATTTTAAAAATATTTATAAAGAGAACGGAGTTGCGAAGTAAGCGTTACAAAATTCGAAGTTATCTGATTTTGAGATACAATACATGGTTAACAGCAGCTGTGCGATGCCGCTGAAAGGAGAGATCGGGGCCAGCGATTTTCAAGGATCGGGTCCGTTCGGCAGCGAGTTCCTTATCGAGTTAGGAGTTTAAACCGGCGTAGAGATCGAGATTAAGGGGCTGGGTAAGTGATTCCAGCGGCGGGCAGGGATCGATTATTTACGGGAGTTTCCGGGGAGAAGGATATCGAGGGACAGGATATCGCGCGGGATCCGTTATATCGGAATTGAAATCGAATTAAGGAGTTGCCACGCTTCGTTACGGAAACTTCTGATACGTTAATTAGTCTGCTGAACTTATCACCTCGCGGATAATTAGAGTTCGTGCACGCTCGCGAGGTATTCGGTGTCTCTGGCAGTTCCAGTTTCTTCCTTACGCAAATTCCGCTACCAATCTTTCCCACTACGCGAATTTTGCCGGATATCATTTTTCACAACTCGACTTAATTGCTGATCTTCGAACAGCGAATTTTTTCCCAATTTCCGTTCTTCGCGATTAATCGTTGGATCGTTTATTTTCGACCTGTTTGTTAATAAGGTGAGTGCAAGTCCTTCGGGTCATTGATTTAGTTGAAGGTTTTCAGGTTCGTAGATTTAGTCATCCAGATCAAGAATGTGTGTATCATTAGGAGGGTAACTACTCGATAGTTTTTGAGGTATTTGATTAAAGTTTTGTTATTGCCTTAATTACAGATTTATTTGGAATATTTGTCAAGTAGCTTTGTGGCCTAATGGCGATATTCGGATCCGAATTCCCAGGCTGGTGGCTTTTTTGGATGTTGCTGTTAGGTCACAATGTCACTTGATAACTATCGACAACTATTCGGAAGAAATCTCTAGTTAAGGATGATAAAGATTTAATCATAAATATCTCAAAAACTATTGCGTAGTTGCCCTTATAATGTTATATTTTAAGGGCAACTAAGAAAAAAATCTTATTAATTAAAGGTATTGTTATTATATATCCTCATAATTATCATTCTTGTTCATTCGTTTTTCCATTTGTACTTTTTTCAACATTTTAAGAACCATTTGTGTAAAATATTCGAAATGCTGTCACACTTCAAATGACTCACCCGGTATATGTACACCATCGGCGAGAAGTATTGGGACACTTGATCAAAACACTATCTTTGAACTTAATCGACTTTTGTGCCATTTTGAATGCTTTACAAGAAATATTGTACGACTTTTAACCGAATATTTCTGACTTTTGAGCGATCTGTAAGAAATTCGAGAGATATTCGAATAAAATCGATTGATTTTTTTAAACTTTGGATTTATCTATTTAATTAACCTTTAAAAAATACAACAATTTTATTTAGAAATCGAGAAAAGTTTATTTAAGAAATTAAAAAATTTATTCAACTTTGGATGACTCCTAGGTGACCTGGGTTTATGTCTGTGTTACCTTGGTTTATTTTTAACCAATGCGAATTGGTTAACGCCATCTCGGCTTCCACGAAATCGATTTCCATTGATATTTTATGGAATTTGAACGAATGTCGGAAAACTTTGTGCATCGAACGACCTTCATTAATATTACATAGCGACCTTGAATAATTTTGGAACGAGCTTGATGTATATTCGCGTTACGATAAGTGATTTTTCGTGATTACTAATTCAAAGTGTCGTCATTTTCTTAAATCTCGAGGTATTTAATTTTCTTTTATTCAGACCATAACTACATCCTCGCTGAACAAAATGCCTTATCATTTGCCCTTTTCAGATAAGCAGAACAGTCAGGATCATGTCAGCCATTAGGGTACATTTTTAAAACTAGCCTATAATTATCACATTCTAACCTATACAATTTTCATTCCTTTCCAATTGAAAAAATTTGTTTGTATCATCTAAGGGGAAATAAACAAGATACTAAACTCAGGCATCAATAAGTCTTACTGCTTTTTTGAAAAAAATTTCCAAGTATAACCCTTTCTCGATTCTAAATTAGAAGCGTAATAGGTCCTCTTAAATAACTATGATTATTATTTAGGTGTACTGATTGATCTCTAGGTGATTCATACTAGTCCGTAGATGACTTTCATCGACCCCCACGCGACTTTCTGAAGTCCTTACGTGACATTTAG
This sequence comes from Eufriesea mexicana, assembly GCF_001483705.2. Classification (NCBI taxonomy): domain Eukaryota; kingdom Metazoa; phylum Arthropoda; class Insecta; order Hymenoptera; family Apidae; genus Eufriesea; species Eufriesea mexicana. The sequence continues at coordinate 93,442 of NW_016911511.1, read as the reverse complement.
AAGTGACTTCGGTTAACCGTCAACGCCATTTTGTTTGACGTTTCATCGGCTTCGATTCGTTTATAAGGCATTTCAATCAACGTTTGACCGATTTTCTCGTTCCCTCGAGTAGCCCAGAAATGACCTTGATCATCCTCGAAAGAGCAATAAATTTGCAATGAGGGCAACCGGGGGGACTGTGGTGTATCAGTGGCGTGACACGAATGTAATGATACTAAACGCGGTGAATATCCCCGCAAGCCGATATCCGCCGGGAATTAGCGCCCTCTAACCCGCGTAACGTTATTCCATGGCGAGTAGAATAAATAAAATTCCGACCGATAATCCGGGATCGAAATGGCCGGGTTGAACAGCGGGAAAGCTGTCGAAAATCACGAACATTTCACCGATCGTCGTACGCGATTATAGCGACGCGACGGGGAGCGTAATGCGTCGATTGTTCGACGAACTAAGTTGGCAGAATCGAAAATCGAATCGCGGCGTAGTGTCGCCGACGTGAATTGCCGCGAAATTGCTCGAGGTCGGCCGGCCAGAAAACAAACGGATGTTAACGATTCGACGATTCGATCGCGTTTGCATCGGTTGCGGGGAGCGGCCGGTGCGATCGGAGTGGGGAGCAGCTGGAGTGGGGAGCAGCTGGAGTGGGGGAGCGGCCAGAGTGGGGAGCACGTAGAGTGGGGAGAAGGGATGCCTCGTTGCACGGTCCCGATAATTTTCATTCGTTCCAGTAATAACTTTCGCGCTGTAACGTCCGCTATCGGTCGAATTAACCGCGATTTGCTGGCCGAAACTCCGGGAAAAACAATACGGCCAATTGTGCCGGTTGCAAGCGTGTATCCTATGCGCGTTATTGATGCCAACGTTTAACCCTCGGAAGGCGAACAGATTATAGGGTTATTTTGATCTGTGGGTAGATTTCGTTAGAGGAGGAATTTGATGATGAATATAAAGGTATATTTCATAACGTTTGAAAGGAAAAACGCGATATTGCTGTTTACAGTTCGGAACGTCCATTTTTTTTCATTAGCATTCAAATAAAATCTGAATTGCAACATTTTTTTTCGGAGATATGATTTATTTTTCTCCAGTTTTTTTTAGATAAATACATAAATATATAAATCATCGATATTTTACAAGTCAATGACCGCGTTTTTTTGTACTACTTCAAATGTAGGATATATAGTATAGTCTAAAAATTAAATGGAAGTTTATGGAAGGACGTCAAAGAAATTTTAATATAACGACGCTCGATTGTCGTCGAATTAACTGTATCGTTGAGGAATTTAATTTATTGGAAGCGATCGAAGTGGCCATGTTGAGGGGGGGGGGGGGGTGGGGGGTGTGGGGGGGGAGTATTTTAGCATAGAACCTTCAAAAACTCAATATTCTTTTTTTATTCGATTTTATAAAGGTATATATATATATATATCTTTGAGAATATTTCTACCAGCGGATATTGTTGGATTTGAAAAATTAATGAAGTTATTAGCGTTTATTCATAGCGTGCAATGCGTTTTTCTCGAAACCATATTTTTTCAAATGGTTGCCATGATATCTCAAGTTCTAGTTGATCGATTGTGACCAAATTTGGAGGGTATCTTCAGCAAACGTATCTCTATCGTCTGTACCAAAATTCTTAAAATCTAATGTCTTTAACTATTTTTTTTGGCACACAAAGTTGAAAAAAGCACAAAAAATCGGTAACCTAACTTTAAAGTGCTGTCAACAAATTTCTCTTAGATATTTTTATACACTTTTGGCACCAACGATAGTTACATTCATACTGAAGAGAATGGATATTTGTTTGTCTGTTTCGGAGAAGAAGAACAGTTGAAATCATGGCAACCATGCAGGCTTGCTCGATCACAGGAGCACTACTAAATTACCTGTATTTTCGACAATTTTCAATATTTTTTCATGAAAAAAATAGTCTATACTCCTTAAATATAGGTCAAAACCATCCCACAAATTTCAATGCAATAATGTTTTCATGCTCGATAAACAAAAAATCTCAAATAGCAGCTAACAAATTAACCTCTAAACTGGAATACCCCCTTAGTCAGTGGCACATGATATCAGTTTTGAATAAATTTTTCTTTCACTAAGTTAAATGATCCACCCCGTATATAAATCACGCGTAGGTTTAGCGTTCGGAATTAAAAAAGTTTACCGACGATACCACGATAAGAAGGTAAATATCGCTGAATATTCTTGGCAAACATAATTGACCAGCCAGCAGAGTTCCAAGTATTCGAACGTCGGTCGTAATAACAATTTCAAAGGAGCTTGCATGCTTCGGACTACCCGCCTTATCCCTGATAATAGTTTAATTGTTAAACGAAGTTCCGAACTGCAAGTTCAACCGTTCGTTGTTTTTCCCGGTTAAGGATGCCCAGCGCCGCCTGCAAACTTGCTCGACGTAATGCGCCCGTTTTTAAATTTAAACTTCCACTTAAATTTAAACTCGCACTTCCTCGCGGAGTTTCGACACCGATCGCCTTGGGTTGCCCCAACGATTTACCGTCATTCTTATTTTCCATTTACGGGAATCTTCTCTCGGTTGGGCTCGGCAAATCCTGTCAGTGATATTCTTTTTCATTTTTACCAAAATTTTCAAAACAGTTTGAAATTTATTTATTTACGATTCTCTATATGTGGATAGAAATGGAAACCAATTTCTTGTACGTTTTTAACAGTTAACAAATTAATATATATTTATATATGTTAAGCCTTGGAATGTCGTGCCGGTATTTCGTTCGGCCCTTTGTTTAGAATGGACCCAGAAGACCGTTAGGGTCTTCTGGCAGCCAGATTCTAATTGCTGTTTTAGTTCAAGTTCCGTGTCCTTTCTATCTTCATTTTCAATGCATTTTCAAACAATTCTTTATTTCCCTCGGGTCACCGGACACTAGGCATTCTTTAGCCATTAATGTTAGAAAGCAGGCAACAGCACTTAGGATTAGGCTGACAATAGGCCTGCAAAGAAAGGGACCAGGCCATGTGCGATGTCGCGACTTTTGGAGCCATAAAGTAACGGGTACCGTAGAAAGGGTCACGAATGTGCGAGTGACCCACCTCAACCCCCTTTGAGGGAGAAGCTTCCTCGACCAGCAGACCTTGTCGGGGAAGACGTTCCTCCCTTCTTTGGGGGCATCTGATTCGCGGACCGAGGGCCCACACTCGGTCCTCTCAAAGACCAATAGGAAAAACGATTTCCCTTTGGAAACCATGGGCTCCGAAAGATCGTGCATCGCACAAGTCAGTTAGGTCAGTACCAGTCAGTCAGTCAATAACATTCGAAGAGTTCAGAAGAGTTATCCGAAACTACTACGTAAAATACAGTCCACTATAACCACAACCTTCCTCAAGAAATTTGGTTCGTCATTAACCGTGGCCAATTGAGGACGACCTATTGACGATATACAATATAATAATATTTAAATATTGCTATCAATTCGTCATATAATATTTTAAACGAAAAGCCCCAGTTATAGCTGTACACATACTTAACAGGAATCCTCTTGATTCTTTTTCTTTCTTATTTCAGATAACAGAAAGAGTACAATAACAATAAAATGAAACACTCGAATAAATATTCAGGAATTATTAAAATACAAAATCATTTCGTCATAACCAAATTACTATAGCGTAGAAATTTTTTAACAATTTATAAATTAATATATTTAGATAATAACATTTCAATATTGACAACAATTCTAAATAAACTATTTTTAAACACAAAGATTGACACTATCTTGAAAATTCTTTTCTCTCTTTCTCACTCTTATTAATTCGTGTTTACTCTATGACGATTATAACGTAACTCTGGCACATTCTTCTAAATATCTTTTATCAACATTCACACTATATTCCACTCGTATATATTATATTTATATCATCCCAAAAGACTTTCATTTATTCTACCTCAGTACCATTCACACATATAAAACTCACACTCTCATAAAACCAATACTCACACTTTGAACGTTGAATTATTAAGGTTAAAATTTTTGTTATCGATTTTAACGGTATTGTGTATATGCATGGGGTGTCCCAAAATTCAGGCAAGAATTTGCAAATAATTTTGATAGGAAACAGGTTTTTCAGTAAAAATTGTAAACATTGCTCAACAATGAAGACGCATCGCTCTTTCGTGTAGCGTCCATTTTTAATAACTCAGTTTTCTTTTTTTCTGGTTGGCAACACTTCGCAAATTTTAAATGTTGCGTGAATTTTGAGAGTATATGTTTGACCTCCACGTGGTTTGGAAGACTGGTCAGTAAACTAGTACCAACATTCGCCTGTCCACCTTTACTTATTGTGATAATGGTTAACATAAATTTTGGATCTATATATGTTGATATAATAAAGGATTTTTAAGAGTATCGATCGATTTTAACGGTATAGTGTATATGTACGGGGTGTCCCAGAATTCAGGTAAGAAGTAATTTTGATAGGAAACACAGGTTTTTAAGTGAAAATTGTAAATATTGCATGACAATGTAGGGACCATGCAACTTAATTTTGCTACTCAAAATTACTTTTCCATTTGCTTCTAGAAAGTATTGATAGGTTTATAATTTCTTTTTGTTGGCAATGGCCGATTCGCGATTTCTTTCGCAAAATTTTGCTCGCAAAATCAGTGGAATCCGAGAGGATAGGTGTTCAAACTTTCTAGATCATAGTTTGAATATCTGGGCGCTGGAGCGTTAATCAGGGCCGTACGATGTCATTTTGGAGTCAGGTATTTCTGTCAGTGATATAGTAGAAATTCCAATTCTTTCGAATATTCCAGGTATTTAACAGAATTTCGCGCTGGAAAATTGGTAATAAATGGTAGTTAATGGGCTAAGTAGAAATTGAAAGTTAATTGAAAGTTTAATGTCTGCAGATATAAATTGCAGACAGTCCCGAGTGGGGGTGACTTCAGCGATGTCATTTTGGCATCAATCGAGGTCGCCGCTTAATATGATAATTTATGAGCGCGTTATATTGTTTGGCGAGTATACTTCGTGCATGTGGAGAGGCCTGCGAGTATGCACTTTGTCACAGATAAAATGAAATACATGGTCTTGTGAAGTAATCTTCCGAGCATTGAAATTTAATGAAAATCAGATTTAAATAAAAACAATTGTCCCTCTAATTGTATTTAATTATTTCGTCATTGATACAAACAATTTATGATAATCGGTATATTTCTGATAATTTAATAATACCTGGAAATGTCGAAAATATTTTTTAATGGAAATTCTATTTTGAATTTCTAAAAAATTGTAAAATTTGGAGATACAATGGTAGTCGAGTTTTTCAATATTCTATATAATTTGAGGAATTTTATTATGATACTTAACGTTAAATCTAAAAGTGGAGGAGAAAATTAAAGAAAAAGAATTTCAAAAAATTAATTATATGTATGTCAAAAGAAAAATTATAAAGACGAGTGTAGATCATTTTAAATGTGGAATTTTAATCAAAAATTAAAAAATAGTCATTTGAGCCACGAATAGGACTGTGAAAGAATAGAAATTCATAAGATATAGAATTATTGTATTAACCCATATTGTGCATTTCAATATACTATACACTATAATGACACGATGAAATTTTGCAGGTATACATAATTGTATAAATTATTACGTAATTACGTATTATATAAAAATTAACGTTCATTTCGTCGAAAGTAACTGGAAATTTTTAGTGATTAAAAATAAAAAGCGTACATAATAATTTTTGGTAATACGTAATGAAACGTTATTAAAAGGTTACTCGGTTGCGTTCAACCGGTATTAGTTTCTAAAAATCGACTGTAGACGTCGCTAGTGTCTAACTCTAATGATAGATGGCACTCGTGTCCACGGGCCCTTCCATGGACGACTGAAGCTGTCGTAACGTGTGGAAGAGTTAATGGATGTCAACAGGTACGTTTATACAGTCGACAACAATGAAATATACAGGGTGTCACGAATAACTATGCAGAATAATATTCTTTCATTGGAGACCTGTTTTATCGACACTTTGACAACATTTTCTTTAAACACATTTAATCAGGAGTTAGTCGAGTGCAGGTATACTCGTCAGGCGGTGAAATTTTATTTTCCCATTTTCTTATAACTTATTTCTCCTCGTGGATCGACCTGATCGTATCACTCTTGCTTTAGGACACCCTGTATGACAAATTTCAAGCCTCAAGCTTGGTAAAATGCCAAGCCTAACTTTCCCAAGGCACTTGAATTTTTCATTCGAAGACAATCCAGCAACAAATTTTATTTCCGCTCTTTCTATCATTAATTCGAATGAATGATAACCATATTACCCAGTAGAGCCATCTTATAATTTCAGTACGTAAATCAATCGTGAGCAATAAATGAAATCTAGTCGAAAAATCGCATCACTTATCCATTTTCTTTACTGTGCACATGCATCAAGCATGATCTACGTGTCATGCTTCGATTAGCATAAATCACATGGAAGATTACACGTTGTTGTGATGTAATCGTCTATCTACTACTATAGTACTAACTATCCATTACTATAACAACCTCGAAGCAACGAGTTTTATGCGCTTTACGTAATTTCAAACTTGCATCAATGCAAGTGAAACGGTACTACTCGAATAGTAATCGAGGTTATTCAACACGGGTGTTTAGCAAATCTTTTACAAGATTCCCGAGTCGCAGGAAGCACAATCCACGCGCGAGAATCTTGGAACAATGGTCGACTGCACGAGAGACATAGCGACATGCAAATAAGTACTAGTTAGACGTACGCGCGAGGCCAACGTCTTTATCGGCCAGGTTGCTCGGGGTTGGGGATTCCCCGCGCGTGGAACGGGTCTTCGTTGGCGACCGAGTCGTAAATAATGGCGGCACGGAAATTACAGTGGAGCGTAACACCATAATACGCCCGATGCGGAACGAGCGGAGGCAACCGACGTTTTAGTGGGTTAGCGTTTCTACCTGTTTCCGGAACACCTCGATGACTTCTTTCGCGGCTAGACTTTCCGTCCTAAATCACCCACTTCGTCCTCAACGAGCTGCTATAGCCTCGATAAGAGACGATTAGAGTGCACCAAACGGAGTATACCACTCTGTATCAGCTTCTGGGTACCTTAATCCTTTCATCTGTAACCGTTCGACATCCTTAAGACGATTTTCCGCTTAACACACTAGCGCCACCGCGTCTCGTATCTATAAAACACGTGTCGTAAATAGCAATTATCGCCTGTATCGTTTTATAATTTTTCCTATATAATCTTGGAATTTTCTTCTTGTAGGAAATTGAACTATGTTTATAGATACAAAAATAAATAAAATTTATCTAAATAGTATGCACAAAATATATCACATTTATATCTTAGTATTTCTTGATTTATTATCTCTCTACACAAAGAATCGAAAGAACGCAACGGAAACGAATTTAACAGATGGTGACACACGATAATGTACCATCAGATACAGACATATTATCTTTTCGACATTGCTTACTAGGTGTGATGTATTACCAAGTGTACTGACAGCCTTAAGACGATTCTCCGCTTAACTCACTAGCGCCACCACGGCTCATATCTACAGTAAATGTGTCGTAAATAGTAATTATTGCTTGTATCGTTGAATTGCTTTATAATTTTGCCGATATGATCTTCGAATTTTCTTCTTGTAGGAAATTGAACTATGTTTATAGATACAAAAATAAATAAAATTTATCTAAATAGTATGCACAAAATATATCACATTTATATCTTAGTATTTCTTGATTTATTATCTCTCTACACAAAGAATCGAAAGAACGCAACGGAAACGAATTTAACAGATGGTGACACACGATAATGTACCATCAGATACAGACATATTATCTTTTCGACATTGCTTACTACGTGTAATGTATTACCTAGTGTACTGACAGCCTTAAGACGATTTTCCGCTTAACTCACTAGCGCCACCACGGCTCATATCTACAGTAAATGTGTCGTAAATAGTAATTACCGTATAATCCTGGAATTTTCTTTTTACTACTTGTGTCATACTGTTTGCACTATACTGTTGCCACAAATATTTCGTCCGTATGTGTACTCGTGAAAGGGTTAATCGTCCGTGCACCCCTCGTCGAAGCTACCCTCTTTCGACCAGTTGTCATCCGCGCAGGTCCTAACCGTTATAACCAAATTAGAAAACGGTTGTAGCATAACGGTTATATTTTTATTTATACGATTTTGGTTTTTGAATAATTATTATAAATAATTCAAATTATTTTCATTCCGAATAATTATTATGAATTATTATGATTATTATTGGCGATGAGAAGTTGTTATGTGCAATTTTTGGTTATGAACGATTGCTATGGAGAGCCAGAATTTTACGTCGATTACGAATAATTATTGCAGACGGCTAGAATTTTATTTAGGTAAATTAGGTAAACACGAGTGCTGCAACAAACAAACGTATAACCAAAATAAATGTTTGGTCGTCGGTAATGATTATTCATAACCGATTTGAAATTTTCATCGTAGATAATCGTTATTTGTAGCCATAAATGATTTCCCAGGTCGATATCGATTATTCGATATTAACCAAAATCGTTTTCCGTCATTTTTAATGGTTATTCATAACCCAAACCATTTTCGGTCATTTTTAATGCTTGTTCGTAACCGAAAAGAATTTTTGTCATCGATAATATTTAGCTATCGGTAATAAAAGATAATTGACATTATCTGTAGTAGTTACTCACTACGAGATCCAATTTTTGATAACTGCATATCATGGTTATTTGCAACGAAGAACAATTTCCATCGACAATACTGATTATTCGTAATCAGAACACATAGAAATTAATATTTTTTAAATAATCACATTTGCCAAGAAATTCCGTTCTTCTGACAGGAGGGTTCCGACCTAAAAAATAATTTCAAACATATCCGTAGTTCTGAGTTACTAGTCAGTTATGATTCTGACAGGTCGCAGGTATGACAGTAGGATTCTAACGTAAAAAAAAAAATTCCGAAAATAACTATAGTTTTCAGTTTCTAATCAGTTATGGTTTTGACAGGTCGCAGGTCAGACAAGAGAGTTCCATCGTAAAAGAAATTTGAAGATAACTATGGTCTTGAGTTTCTAGTCCAGTCATGGTTTTGACAGGTCTCAGGTCTGACAGGAGGATCCTAATTTAAAACTAAAAGTAATTCGAAGATAACTATAATTTCCAATTTCTAGTCAATTGTAGTTCTGACAGGAGGATTCCAACTTAAAAAAAATTCGAAGATAACTATAGTTTTCAGTTTCAAATCAGTTATGGTTCTGACAGGGAGGGTTCTGCCATAAAAAGAAATTTCGAAAATAATTATAGTTTTGAGTTTCTAGATAGTCGTAATTCTGACATGTTGCAGGTTTGACAGGAGGGTTCCATCGTAAAAAATAATTTCAAACATAACTACAGTTTTAGATCTGTAATCATTCGTGATTCTGGCAGGAGGGTTCCGCCGTAAAAAATAATTTCAAAAGTAACTGTAGCGTTGAGTTTCTAGTCAGTCGTGATCCTGGCAGTTCGCAGGTTTGACAGGAGGGTTCCGTCGTAAGCGAAATATTGGAAGATAACTATAGTTTTGGGTCTCTAGTCAGCCGTGGTTCCGACAGGGCGAGTTGCGAGTGTTGAGGGTAACAGGAGGGTTTCGACGTCGACGAAGGAAGTCTAATGGTACAGGTTGTTCCGTGCCAAGGACCCGATGACGTGGACTATGGCAGGGGTTGTTACGATGCCTGTTACGCGGCGGGTGGGTGTGGATACTGATTTACAGCTGCTAGTCACGGCATCGGGCGTCGTTTGCGCAGCGAGGCCCACGAGATGGCGCGCCATGGGGTGGCGTTGCGTCTTCCCCTAGACGGCTGTGCCGCTGTCGTAAATAAGCCGTTATCTTCCACCACTTTTCTTCCATTTTCGCACTCCGTCGCGGTAACTCACGCTCCCTGCGTCCACGGATCTGCGTACGAAGACCTTCCTTCCGACCGGGCAGTTGTTGGCCGCGTGAAACGAGATCTAGGGACTTTTTCTCTAATTCTGTCCCAATCTGGGAGTATTACTACCGGCGACTCCCATCATGGCAGATAAAATGGCCGATCGATGGTACAAGCAAGGTGGCTTTGAATGGGAGCCAAAATTTGTTTGGGAATACAGCTAGTGAGAAAAGTCCCTTGGAAAGGGAAATCGCGAGGAAAATTCTTTGCAGTACTTAGTTAAAATGTAAGTACATATCCAAGGAAAGTGAGAGAAAGGTGCACTAATGCCTTGCGCATAGAAAGATGTACGCGTCGATTCCTTCCTACTATGGTTTGATTTTCATATTTGAGAATCGAGATCTAGGGACTTTTTTCGTGAGCCTGTTTTACCGAGAGAGTCTACCTCCGTGGCGAATAAGATAACCAACCGGTCTAGACGCTATGAATCACGCGAATTTGAGCAGGAGCCAGAATTCCCCTAGAAATATTTCTAAACGAGAACTCTGGGTAAACAAATTCACCGAGATATAGCTATTCGCAGTTCGACGGCGAAGGGAACAACGAATGGAAACGAAAGCAGATATGCGGGAAGTAAATCATGCTTGTACTACTCGTGCATGCAGAAATTCAATTTTTCCTTTCGATGATTTAGTTTCTATATGCGGAGAATAGGATCTAGGGATTCTTTTCGTGTTCCATTTTCTAGTGGGGAATTAATAGCAAAGTCTACCTCCATAATGGACAAAATAACCAACCCGTCTAGAAGCCATGAATCACGTGTCTTTGAATCGGAGCCAGAATTCCCCTAGAAATATCTCCGAATGAAAGCAGCTTCTGAGTAAACGAATCCCCGAAGAGAATTTTCTGTATTTCACAGGTAAACGAGGGACCAAATAAAGACACAGAAAATTATGTTCACATTTATGCATCCAACAATTTATCTAGTAACAATAAGTCGGTGATTTTCTGCTGGCAACGAGATCTAGGGACTTTTTTCATAACTCTGTTTCCCTAAAAGAACATTGACACCCGATTATACGTTTTCAGTAAACAACAAGTAACCAACGAGTCTCGAGAATTTCCCTAGAAATATCCGAAATTCCCTAGATTTATAGTCCTGCGGGGAAAACCCCTATGCAATGGGATCGACGAAAGGAGTGTACCGTATTTCGGTAGTAAAGGGAAGAGCGAGTGGAAGTGGCGGATATCGAATGAAAGGAGGGGACGGTTTCTATTGGTCAGCCAGCTAGGGACCCCTGGCACGCGTGCCAACGGCGAACGCGTTTATTGCCGCGCGTGGCCTTTCTCTTCGCGGCCTCCTGCGTGCGTGCAGACCTATTTAAATATTTACCGCGCCGCGGAAGCGCACGGTCGCCGCTTTTATTTACCCGGTCGTTTACTCGAGACCTCTAAATTGCCAGGACCTCTCCGTCATGCAATATTGACCATGCTGATCTTGTACACCGAGTGTAGGCTCAGCGAATTAACCTTCTGTTTCGCACAGAAACTTGATCCTTGACCTACAGTCTCCTTCAAGTTAGACCTAGTCCTCATTGGTCCACTTCTTCGAAGTGTCTTCTACTTTCCAGGGTCAAAAATTTACATTTTTCTCTTCTTTTCTTGAAGTTTGCTGCTTCGAGAGTATGTCTGTAAAGTTGTCTCTCGGAATTCGTGATATTACCTCACTTTATTGGTAGTTTCTTGGATGAAACGAGGTTTCTTAAACTGACTGTTAGGGTAACTCGAGTTCTAATGAACCGATTTACTTCAAACTCTTCGTCACCTACGATGTTCATGTGTATACTCTGTCCAACGAGACGAGATACCGAATGCGACAATTGCACGTGACGAGTACGTGGTCAGATTAGATCAGGGCCGTCTTCAGAATACCTGGACCCAGTGATTATATGGACGTTTCTTGGAACAGTGGAACAGTGTGAATTCTGAACATTCTGTCAAGAGCTCACAATAACTGAGCAAGTGTCCTTCCTGAAGCTCAGGAAAGTAGATCAATAACTGCAGAGTAGTCAGCTTAACCAGTCAGCTGTGTTTGGCGACTATATCCGTCATGAGTAAATGGCAGTATTTTGTGTCATGACGATTATATTCGTCATACGTAATATTCAATTACGATCTGCTATTTAAATTGTAATTTTAGCAATAACTGAAATGTATTCATATATATTACGCACGTTTTCTGCTCTGCGAATGCATGTGTAAGGTGCAATTAATTTTATTTTGCAAGATGTTAGATAATTAATTAGTATCAATTGATTATTGTACGATTTATTTATTTTTAATCTTCGTATAGTTCCAAATGTTTGATTCCTTAGTTATCTCTGTCCATATCTATAATGATTGTTGATGATTATTATGATCTTCATCGTCGATATCATCTTCAATAATTAGTTGTTTCCAACCTTTTCGTACAGATAGTAAAATATCGCTACTGTCACTATCACTACTTAAAACATCTATTAAATCACTATTTGCAATGTTACCAGAACTTTCAATGTCCTTATCGACATTTAATATTCTTTCTAAAGATATTTTTAGGGACTTAGTAACTGTTTGCAATTACAATTACTTTTCCTTATTTTATCGCTTTATTAAATTTTCCTAAGTTAAAAATGAATAAAATGAATTTTTTAATTGCATTTATTATTTTAATTTATATTTTCTTAATAATTTGTCGTCTCTAGTCCGAAAGACGTACTACGTCTCTTACACGTGGAGTTCCGGTTTGACCTGATAGCCGTATCTCGTCCGAAAGACATACTACGTCTCTGAGACGTGAACCTTAAGTTTGACCTGATAGCCGTATCTCGTCTGAGAGACGTGATGTTTAGCTTTGGCCCGATTGCCCTGTCACGTTTCTCACACGGGCTGTTTACGTTTGACCCGATTGCCGCGAGACGTGCGCCTCACGACGTCGTAAGCTAAATCTGAAGCTACGAAGGACGCGTTATAAGAAGACCTTGTTATAGAACAAGTGTCCCAATTTTTGCATCGCGTTATAAAAATACCGCGTTATAGGAGACTTGACTGTACCACCGCAAGGAGTATCATCACAGCAGAAAATCATCAGTCGCCGTTTCTCCGTGACTAAAATACACTCCGACGCAGGGACGCTATAATTCAACAGCATCCCAAAGATAAACGAACTTACCCATCGATCCGGAGTTGCACCTCCCAAGAGCTGAAATTTCGTCCCGGCTCGTTGAAATCTTAATTTCGACGCGATGGTTGCAGCATGGGTGAGCTAGGATTCCAACAAAGGTGATCTCGGGATCCAACGATCGTGGAATGATCCACGAGTTGTTCCTGGGAGCGGGAAGCAAGCTTGCCAGTCGGTGGTCTCCTGTATCGCGGCACGAAGACGGAGCTTACGAGCTTAATGACGGGACTTAAACAGTCCCTTTGGAAGCTGGCTGGCCGTGGAATCGCGAAACTCCATTGTCCTGCCGTTTCCATTGCAGCTGCCGGCGTCCCGGCCCCGGAATTGCCTCCTTCGACGCCTCGTCACGCTAATGAACGGCATCGTGACTTCGTTAATGCCATTAGTCACGGGGCTAATCCCATTGACATGTAGAAATTAGATTTCGCCCGGGATGCTGGCCCCTGGGGAGTCAGTTTCCCTCGAAAGGAAGTTTCGCACGAAATCTCTCCCCACCGGTTGCGCTTTGCCTCCATTCGTTTAACTTACTCGACGAAGGCTGCTCTGTTGGCCCGGCCAATTAGGGGATTGTCGATTATTCCGCTGGACGCGGAGCTAGGAAGCGACCAGGCTCTCCTAGAACGAGATCCGCGGGTAGCTTCCAAATCGCCGATCTTTGGATTACTCGGACACTTGGATCTTAGTTATCTCTCTTCGTTAGAAATTAATTAACCGGTAATCGGCTGCAGCCTGCAACCGATCGAGTCCAGTTGAGCAAAGAGTGGGTATTAGCGGAGGTAACTCGATAATTCGATCACTGCTCGTTCGTGGAGGATCCTCCACTCGTTCCGGCTTCCGTTAAGAAGCAAATGCATTACGATATCCTCGAAGGACGCTTTTCCCTCGGGACAGGGATGCTATCCAGCTCCGGCTCGGAATTTTCTCCGTCCATGGCAGAATTCCGAGTCGAAGGGCCAAATTAGAGGTAGACGAGAGAACAGACCGTGTTCCACTTATCGACTCCTTGTCTACCGATTGTTTGCACCCGATTATCATCCTCGCTGCTTCTTTTCTCTCCATCACGACTGTTTATCCTTGAAATTCCGTTGCGGTGGTGTTATCAATTATCGGGAAATGTAATTACGCACCTAGTCACGTAATTGTGTGGATTTTATAATTGACAAGCTAGATTTGAAAATATATCTAAATAACGATTAACATAATTACAATAATTACTATTATAGATTCTTATGTTATTAAACTGATACTATTATACTGCAACAATGTACTGTATTATATTACAGAGAATTATACTATTATCACAAGAGTTATATTCATTGTGTCATAAAAATCCATGCTTCTCACTAATTGCAAGCTTCGAAACTTCAAAAAAGTGTTTAACATTGGTCGGTTCGTACTTCATTTAACTTCATATTACACCTTAAAGCCATCTTTGAACAGAAATTTAACACTTATGCAGGCTAGCTTAAGGTAAGTACTGCTTAACGTGTAAATCAATGACTTCATGAAATATTGATGAAGAAGATATTCTCAGTCTTCGTGCAAGATAGTGAGCAAACATTTAAGAATGCTTGAAACATTTCTTACAATTTACATATAATAAAAAATACTAAAAATATTGAAAAATTATTATTTCATCAATTTCTTTTAAAAAGAAAAATGTACTCATTTTATTTGAAATAATTCAAAGTTACTTACAATATTTATTCGAATTAATTATACAAGGAGTGAACAATTAAATTAAAATTTCATTTCATAAAAACATTATATAATTAAAGAATTAATTTTTCTATGTTAAATGAAATATTATATTTTCTCACTTTTCTGACGAAAGCTATGCAACTCATGTGGTAGCAACGCTGTATTTCAGTAGCAAGAAATGTGTTAACCAAAAATATGTTTCCCACGTCATGATCGTAAAACATTACTTGGTTTATTCTACTTCCTGTAGCACCAAGTTTAAAGATATTTCTTCCAGGCAAGTTCCGAACATACGTTACATCATACATATCGTACATTGTATATACTCACGTAGAACCATGCAAATACATTTATAGTATACCTATGTACAATAAAACTGAGCTATTCAATGCATAACCACTGCTTATATCTGAATCTTCGCTTAAAGAATAAATTCAAAATGTATAAAGGCAATATTTACAAATTCAAATTCTACTTTGAATATTAAAAATATTTTTAAGAATTTCGACTTGTTATTCGCACTATCTACTATTCACTTATTTAAATTTAGTTAAATTTAAGGAATATTACATATATTTGAAAATCAATAAATATAACACTGAATCTCCATTACAAAAATTATAGTTTTCCCATTTCATCGTACCATGACATATTTCAAATTAATTCGTTAATGGAAGAGGCTTAAGTGTGCAGTAATAAATGAATTAAGCTATATTTGATGCCATCGAAATTTAATTTTCAATGTGACTCTTGTATAAATTAGCAATTAACGAAAAACACGAGGATAAATGGTAAGATTTTGGTAACGTGCCTTTACGTAGCTGCACAAGTGACTATAAACAAGGAAGACACTCTTATGTTGCGATGAAATACTATAGGACATTTTTAGGCATTATTAGGATACGAGGGTCAAAGTGTTCCTGTAGAAAACACTTGGCCAGGTTTAGAGGACCCGTTAGAGTCTGGCTGTTAGATGGGTCAGGACTAGGCCACGTGAGGTGTCTGGAGTCCCCCGCAAGGATGAGCCTTCGGAGAGCCTAATCTAGAAGCATGAGTCTCTTCTACCCCTGAACTTTGCGTGGAGGGAGCTTTCTCCTCCTTCGGAATAGGCCCTTGTCTTCCAGACGGGCTTAAAAAGGCCCATTCTGGAATATAGAGTTCAGTTCGTCTACATTTCGTCATTCCTTGTCTTTTAATTCCTTAAGAGTTGTTAGTTGCAGTCTTTAAGGGTTGAGATTACGTCAAATCCAGTCCCTAGTCTGCAGTGAACATAGAAGCCAAGGTACTCTTCAGCATAGTAGAGACTGTGTAACTCTAAATATTAAGGATCCCGAGTGCGATGTTAAAATAGAGCGTTTATTTACGGTAAAAGTATACGATAGTTATAGCAGAGACGTTTATCGGAGTACCGTTTCGAACACGCGTTTATAAGTATATGTACGATGTTTCAGCGATTCGCGTCGAAGACGAACCGACTTCTCAATTTTGGTCTGTCTTGCGTCTCGTCGTGTCCTGTCCGGTGTTTTCTCCAGTTTGGTTCTGATTGGTTAGGATAAATATCAGCGGAGGAAAAGTAAAGATTTTTGATTGGACAGAGGGTGCGACGGAAGGACCTTTGGCCGAGGAGTAGGGAACTGTCAAGGAGCCGATTTTCGATGATCAATGACGTGATTTACAAGTGGTGTCCGTCCATCGCCTTGGTGGGTCTGTCGCACGTGGTCCAATCTGTCGAGTCTGGTACTTGTAAATTTTCTGAACTTTCGCATTTAGATACATGACTTAATCCGCTGAGAAAGCGGCGAGGCACGTCTAACTCTCGACGTAACAGTCGTGATACAAAATAATAAAGTCTTTAGAATTATCGAAAATTAAAGTAAGAGTTATGCTATGAACACGCTCTCCGGGACGGAACAAGATTGAAAAGAACATCTGTTTCAGTGTCTTTACGATCGTGTTATGAAGCTTAAAAATGCCGACCTCAGAGCTCATTTAGGTATACTAAGTTCGGATATTTCATATGCACCGCGTAATGCGGGGTAAGTTGTTTAGAAGGAAAAGTCGGTTATTTAGGATAATACATTTGGTTTGCGGCTATGGCGTGAGAACTGAGCAGAATGTTCATGATTTTCGTGTAGGAGAGCTTAGGATTTGACATTAGGATTCTTGGGGGCTATCACAATCCTGTGCCGAGCCTAACTATTCTCTAGCTGCAAATCCTATAGGACAGCCACAGCCTCTCAGGCTGCAGTTACACAGCTCTTGAACTAGGATAATGGGGATTATGGCAGAGTTCTGCCATAGACATTGCACGATCTAAATAGGTACGTTACAGGCTACGACGAGCTTTGGCAGTTCTGACTGAAACTACTTGGCTACTTCCTTCTTGTCACGGTCTATGAATTATCAAGCAGAGGTTGTAATATCGTCTGCCAGTCACGATTTCGAGGACGAAATCTTGCCAGTAGCACGGCGAGCCTTTACCCATAGATTTCGAAGGTAAATTATCCGAGAAACTGCTATTTGGAATTGGACAGTGAGTGACAATTGGAACTGTACTCGCAAGAAAACTTGGAAAAATGCATTCCGATAGTTGGATAGGTTTAAGATTTGCTGAGAAATGGATGAGCAGAGATCCTGGGTAGGAAATTGTTGGATCGTGAGTTGCCTGGGGCTAGTAATTTGCGTTAACCTTCAATCGGTGGCGTACATGTGTCAAATTGACTCCTTGCCATTAGTGATGACGTACATATGTCAAACTGACTCCGTATCGTTGCAGTAGTGGCGACGTGATGACAAATTGACTCCTTCTGACTTGTCGATCTGGTGAATTAATTGTAATCGATTTTGAGATGTGCATTAACTCGATGAACCAGTTTATTACAAATTTAACATTTCACTTTTTACGTGGAAGCTTCGTCTACTGAAGTGATGACGAATCTTTTCAGTTAGGTGTGTCAACATTCATGAAAAACCTACCTTAAGGGATTCAGATAAACGTAATACTATATATGTCATAATACAGAATAATCATAATGATATAATTTCCACAATTTTCAATAATTTTGTTAAAAAAGATTGGAAATATTCTTCAAGTATAAATAAATTTGACTGAGAAAACTGCATGCCAATATGCATCATGGTTTCCTTAGAGAAAAATCCTCGAAAGATTGATTTTTGAATGTTGGATTATAGCAATAGTCCTTTAAACTTCACAATACATGTCTGTTCTGTTTGATGATTTGCACAAGAAGGGAACAAAGATGGATTTTCAGCATGACATAGGTACATAGCAACAACCATAGATTTCACGATTATGAGTGATTTATAGTACAATCCCTACAGAACCTAATCCAAACACTCCTAACTCTGACGGAAACCCTCATCCTCGCCTTAGCTCAGATCTAGCGCTGTAGTCGATACCCAAATAGAACTGAACAATGATGCAATATCGCCCATGCATTTGATAACCTCACCCAAACGCAATCCAAATAGAGCTTATGTTCTAACTAATTCTGAATCTCAAACCCTCAGGTACATCTAGCTCAAATCTAGCTCTCTGGTCGATACTCAAATACTACTGAACAACGATGCAGTATCGTCAATGCATTTGATAGTCTGACTCAAACGCAATCCAAATAGAGCTTATGTTCTGACTAATTTTGAATTAAACCATCACGTACACCTAGCTCAAATCTAGCATTCTACGATACCCAAATGGTGTTGGATAACCAAGAGTCCGTTGACTCTTAGTCACTGAAAAGACCTAGCTGATAAAGACAGGCCAACGTCAGAGTTCAAAACATCTTACTCATTCCTACCTTGACTAAGAACCAATGGTCATTTTCACCCTCTAAAAAGTAAGAATATATATGCACCTCCGAAAACTGTACGAGGGCAGTTCTTATTCTTCTCCGCCGATTCATAGTTATATTTTTCAACGTAGCCTCGTTGCAGAACTCGTATTCTATATAGAAGCGTTCTGAAATATATTACAAAAGATTAACTGGCCTATAACGTTCTCAATCTGAGTTCCAACAATGGAACTGAACAATGATGAAGTATCATCAATACATTTGATAACCTGACCCAAACGCAATCCAGGTAGAGCTTATGTTCTAACTAATTCTGAATCTCAAACGCTGAGGTACATCTAGCTGAAATCTCGCTCTCTAGTCGGTACTCAAATATGACCGAAGGATAATGTAGTATCGCCAATGCATTTGATAACCTGACACAAATCCAATCCAAATAGAGCTTATGTTCTAATTAATCTTAAATCGAATTCTCACTGATACCCAGTTCAAATCTAGCATTTTACGATACCCAAATGGAATTGAACAATGATGCAGTGTCATCAATACATTTGATAACATGACACAAACGCAATCCAAATAGAGGTTATGTTCTAATTAATTCTAAATCGAATTCTCACTCATATCCAGCTCAAATCTAGCATTCTACTATACCCAAATGGAACTAAACAATGATGCAGTGTCATCAATATATTTGATAACATGACACAAACGCAATCCAAATAGAAGTTATGTTCTAATTAATTCTAAATCGAATTCTCACTCATATCCAGCTCAAATCTAGCATTCTATGATAGCTAAATGGAACTGAACAATGATGCAGTGTCATCAATACATTTGATAACATGACACAAACGCAATGAAAATAGAGGTTATGTTCTAATTAATTCTAAATCGAATTCTCACTCATATCCAGCTCAAATCTAGCATTTTACGATACCCAAATGGAACTGAACAATGATGCAGTGTCATCAATA